>NC_052103.1:1526816-1551326 GCF_012273895.1 Zerene cesonia
TTTTAAATAAAATTAGTGAATGTTTTGTTGCTTTTTTTTTTCAGAATTGATTTCATAAAACTGGGCCCTAAGTCTGCTAACTGAAAAATGCTTCAAATGCATCTCAATTGGTTTGTGTCAATATGATTTGACAGATTTGTTAGTCTGCTAAATAATTATATATATGGTCAATAGTGTGCCATTGAAACATAGAATCCAAATAGATGGCAACTAAATTGCCGTGTGAAACTTACGTCATGGGATATTTTCTTTGGCAACACTGAACAAATGAAAAATCAATTTATTTGCTGCACGCTGGCCTGCTCTCGACTCCGACTTGTCGATTTTAAGTCCGAGGTCTTCACCACTGAGCCACTAATGCTGTTTGCATTTGCATTGCATTTTATGTATTTTGACTAAGATTTTAAGTATTGGCAGAATAGATTTTAAAATTGTAAAGATATAAAACTACATATAACACTCACCTTAGCTTGTACAGCATAACTCGCCAACAGAACAGATGCCTCCGGGGGACAGTATATATCCATGCTGAGTATCGCCTGCTTCACCTGGAGAAACAGCAGGTGTTGAGTCACCTCCTGTATCAGTTCTTCAGCAACGTCCTCTGGATATAACTTGCATAGCAACATGAACGGTGTACCGGGCATTTGGGATACGCATTGTTCTTGCACTGAAATTATTATTCGAATATTGTCAGTTAATGGTACAATGGAAACTAATTGTAGTCATATTAATTTGAGTATTGATCACATTTTAAATAGTTCATTAACTAATCTAACACACTCATCTCTTTGCTAACTTATTTTTAAGCTAAAAACACTGCATATTCACTTAGACAGTATATAATCTACATTGATATGATCTAGTTTCTAATGCATAAGTGCGTTTCCCTATTAAAAATTAGTTGAAATAAATGCACTTAGTTACAAATATTCCTAACTAGGGAAAACACTGTCTAAGCAAGAGCCACTTTTAACTGTAAAATATACAAAGATAATAGACAATTATCTTCTAAAATTACCTCTCTTATCCAACTTAAGCCAACTGATAAAGTGCTTTGTATCTTCGAACTGCAATCCAAAGAACCATGTTTCCCTCAAGCCAATTGTTCTACAAACCAAGTCAAATAGATCTCTCCCTGTTGCACGCCACTGTAAATAATACAAACATATTTCAACTCAATCACAAAATGGACAATGGGTGTGAAGTGGGTGAAAAATTAAGGATATTAGTAACACATAACGTAAACAAATAGGCAGCGCTGGATAAGTGGTTAGGACCCAGGATTTTGATACAAAAAACCAGGGATTTGAGACCAGGCAAGTGTGCATAAAACAATTTAATTTTTTAATTATGTATTCACATTGCTTAAATCATTACTGCTTGAAGCTGTGATAGAAAATATCGCAAGGAAACCAGCAGGTTGGAGAACCCAACATTTATCAATGCCAATCAGTCAATCTGTTATATTTCACTCAATTGTACCTTATGTTATATGAAAATAATATAGCATGAATAACACAATTTTTTCATAGGTTACTTATTTAGTATTTCTATACTAGCAACTACCACTTGTTTAGTTACATTATAATTAATATTTAAAAAAAAATGAACATTGATAAAAAAATTGTGTCTGTAACAATTAATTACCAAAAATGTTTTACTATGGTTACTATATTTGTGGTAATATTTTTTAAAATATCTTAAAATGTGGCAACTCTAACTTGGCATGTATTATGCTAAAAACGGTCAGTTTGTTAATTATTAATTAATTAAAAACTATTTAATCCAATCTCCATTCTTGTTCTTTATAGTATTTCAAACCATGTCTTTAAAGCATTGACATACATAAGATACAACTCATTTTCATCAATTATGAACTTAATATTAAATACTTTTTTAATCACGATATTTCAAAATGTACACATATAAATTGAAAGAATAATGTTAGGTACATTTTTATCACGACTGGTATAAAGTGATGTGCAAATTTGTAGCAGTTGACCTGAGGGTCACTGAGTGACTCACTAAACACAAGCTTATTGTGATAATTATGCATGTTAACAGATCCCTAATTTAAACCTTAAAAACACTATACAAATTTATTCGATATTTTAACAAGTTACCTCTAAATTAAACTCCAATTCAGCGTCTAATGTACAAACTTTCACTGGAAATGATTTAGAAGCTTTCTTCCTTCTAAAGGGCGGCATTATTCAATCACATTTCCTAAATAAAATAAAAAATATTCACAAATCACAGACCGATAGGTTAGGATTACATTAACACAGTTTAATACGAATACGGAGTAATAGCAAAGTTTACGTAATATTCACTGAGCTGAGGAATGCGTGCATTTCACATTGCGTACTATTTTCAGCGGTTATTATTTACAAACAAGGGGAACGTCAATGAAACAAGAATGTTAGATGAATGAAGAAAAATTTATGATAGAAATTCTAATGACGTTCCGTTGCGGTATGTCAATAATGATTAATGTTCATTGGGAATTTTAATTTCATGGAGAATACTTGAGGTAATTTACAGTAAACATAACACTATTTTGTCGGGTTTCATAGATTCTTTCCAATTGCATTGTTAATAATTAATTATCACTATTAATTCTTGTTTTAATAAATTATACTTCTAAAATGTCAACCGACTCTTAGCTTATTTTTAGGTTCGTCATGTTGGCATGCCTGATTTTTTGGCATTGACATTTGACAAACATGTGACGATATCAGCTAACTTCAGTTTGTTGAACATAACCAAAACCACGTGTGAAGTGTGTTTAATATTTTGATTATTTAAATGCTGTGAAATAAAAACCATGGGTAAATTCAGATCGAAAATAAAAGGTTCCACGAAGGGGAAAAGATGGCAGAAGGGTCAGTCATCGAATTCAAATCCAAAAACCCAGAAATACCGGGAAATGGCAAAATCCCGGTTCTTCCAGGAGAACCTTAGTAAGTTAAAAAACTTATATCTGTTATATACGGTTTTCCTAAAAGTTTAAACAGGACTGTCAGATTTTTTATTAGCAGCAAATTGAACTTTTTTTTCAGTTATGTACTATAATATAAAATTATATTATTTGCATTGAAGTTTGCACAAAATCTCCATTTAACACCTGCTAGTCTCAAGCAATTCTTTATATTTTTGAATTCTAATTGTTAATTGGCACCTTCACATCATAATATAATCATTAAATTTAAACTAGTATATAAATTAAATATAATGAAACTATTGAACATTCACAGGCAACTCAGGACTAACTCAGCAAGCCTTACAAAAGCATGACGCTATGACGTTATATGGTCATAAGAAGAAAGTTGACGATGAGCTAACAATAGCAAAGGAGTTTGAGAGTATGTCAGTGCGTACTGGCGAAGATGACACAGAAACCGAATACACTGGATCGCAGAAGTCTGGCACTTTTAAGACGTTCCAGACATTTGCGTCAGATTGGAGCCAATGCTCTAATATAAGTTTCAGCAAGTGAGTGCACTTTGGGTTTATCCAATCCTTAATTTATTTGTTATTATTCCATCCATATCCATCTGGACATTGCAGGTGTTGTATTGTCTAGTAATTGATTGGGCAGCTCAGTTATAACCAAAGATTGTCAAATGTGCTTTTAGAAATGCAATTATTTGTATTTATTTTAGTTTAGTTTAAGAATACTTGGTTTATTCACCTTGGTACCTATGTTCCAACATTCTATACTTAAAATATGAATTGGCGATGGCTATTTACAAAATGGATAACATTATTTCTTCTTGTAAACAACAAACAACTTATCAATGTTATATGACAAGAAGGTTGATTTTACTTATTGTTAATGTAAATCTGGTTCCATCAAAAGTTAAATAAAACAAAAACTTGAATTGGTATCAAATTAAAACAAAAAGTTTTATCTTGATACCAGCATGCTTAAGCTATTAATCAACATATCATTGTCAGCTCAAATAATATGTTCTCACTGCAGGCATCCAGGCCTCCTCTGAGGGTTCTGGCCTTAATCCACCATGCTGGCCAAGTTCGAAATGGCAGATGTAACATGTTTGTTGAACTATTTGATTCTTCGCCATGCCAGTTTCTATACAATGTTTTTCTTGACAATTTCGAGGAGTGTTGGTGATATGTACTGTAAAGTATCACAATTAATCTTTTGTCTCTCTCATACCAGACTGTTAACGAGGTTTGATTCAAACAATGCAATGCACAAGGAAATGCTGGCAGTTCTAGCCGCCGTCACAGAAGTGATAAAAGAACAAGGGGGCAAGGAAACCACTACGGAGTACTTTGCAGCTTTGGTAAGTACAGTACAGTACATTTCATTAGACACTTAAATTGATATTTCACTGAGATGATTTTTTATCTCTCTCATGATGACAGTTGATGTATGTACTTCTATTTAATTGACATGAACTGCATTAATTTTTCTTATATGAAGTTGTTGTAAATTTTTGGAATAAAGAAATCGACATTTTGGCAAATTGTAACTCACTTATGCGGCAACAGTTGAATATTTATCGGTGATTGATAAATCGGTGCAATAATATGATTGACCATTTAAATACAATACCAGCATTTTAAATAGAAGTCCATCTGATAGAGAAATGGCCCATAAAAATTATGGAATCGGCAGTTCACACAGAGCTGGCACACGCAAACTGACACCGATTGAAATAAGAGGTAGATTTTCGATAGAGCAGGTGGAACTAAAGCGCAGCTCGTACATGACATTTTGCATTTGGTAGTCGAGCACGCTTCGGCACGAATTGGGCCAGCTCGCACCGGGGAAGTACCACACCCCCACAGAAGACCGGCGTGAAATAGCATTCTGCTGTGTTTCGTTTGGTGAGTGGGGGAGCCGGAGGCCCATATCCTTTTCCTTACCCTTCCCAGTCCTTTCCTTTATTCCTATCGCCAATCCTTTCTTAATCCCTTCCCAAAAAGTCGGCAATCCATTTGCAGAGGCGTAAGGTCTGCAAAGGACCTTATGCCTCTACAAATGTTCATGGGCGGTGGTAGCGCTTACCATCAGGCGTCCCACCAGCTCCATTGCCGACTGTAACATAAAAAAAATGACATCTATTTCAGCTCCCTGCCCATGAATATTCAATTATCCCACCTATGTAGTGCCATACCAGAGTTTAGAAGCTAGAGAATGTTCTAGCAATCCAACTCCGCACTCAAAAATCTAATAAAATCACTCCATTCAAATATGAAAGAGTGATAAACTAACAAACAACTGGTATTTATACTATGGATCATTCTCAACACCATTTAAATTCAATTTCTAATTTCACAAAACATAATAAACACAACATTTATACCACCAAACAAATTATTCATATCCTTTCAGATGCAGACCCTTAAATCATCAGAGGGCGAAGAGAGCCTGGTAGCCACGCTGTCCCTCCTATCAATGGGCATCAAATCAGTGCCACAGGCGGTGCTGCGGAAACAATTCTCGGATTCAGCGGCAATATTCATGGATATATTGGAGAAGAATGCATCTTCCGAGAATGGAACGCTACTGAGAAGCGCCATAGGTTGTCTGTCGGTGTTGTTGAGAGCACAGGAGCATGCGGTGTGGGCCCACTCGTCCACTATGAAGGTGTTCGACTGTGTGCTCGCTTTCACAATACATTCCAAGCCGAAGGTAATTATGTGTGTTTGTTTTCATTATGTTTAATCTTATGCTATACATATTTGTATTAATGGAATATTTATCTTAAAAAGTAGTAGAAATATATGGAATATGTATTAGTAGCCAATCCTTTAATTTAGAATTTGTTAAAATCATTCACATAATAGGTTTCTTTTTATTCTCATGAACAGGTCCAATATTTAATCACTAGGAATTATGTGTTCTGTCATATTACCTTGTATTAATTATGTAAAATTTTAGGTCCGCAAAGCAGCGCAACACGGCATTACGTCAATACTCAGAGGAAGCTGTTTTATGATCCCGTCAGAGGAACAGAAAAATAAGGTGAGCTGATTATTATTATTTAGTGCACACAAAGTTTCAATATTACAAGCCTTATTGAATGCTATATTAAGTGCTTTTTTGTATTTAGTTTTAATTGCGTTTGAAGAAATATTAATTTTATATGCTTTAACTACCCTCATATATATTACACTACTGTATATACAGAACTAGCGACCCGCGCCGGCCTCGGACGTGTGCAAATAATACATGTTATACACATAAACCTTCATCTTGAATCACTCTATTAAAAAAAACCGCATCAAAATCAGTTGCCTAATTTTAAAGATCTAAGCATACGAACAAACAAAAGCGACTTCGTTTTATACTACATAGTGATAAGATTGTTTATACTTTCAAGTGATAGCATTTTGTTCTTTCATTCTTTCAGGTGAAACTCCATCCGGCATCCAACCGTGTAGCAGAGTACTGCCTGCAAGGCATCAAGCCGGAAGCATTGCTCTCCGGACACAGGACTGTGTTGCACACGCTGGCCATGTTGCGAGACGTGTTGCCAGCTTTCAGCAAAGATAACATTAAGGTAATTGTTTATTTGTAGCGTATAGTAGTCGTTTATCGTTATTGAAATAATATAAACTATTAAACTATCCTAATTTTTAAGTTGGTTCGAACTGCAAAGGATGTGCATATTTGATTAGAATTCGGTTGAGCAGTTTAGGAGTCTATCGCGAACAAACAAGGTGACAAGTAATTTATATACATAAATTACTCCTATCCTACTTCCTACTAATATTATGAATCCGAAAGTTTGTAAGGATGTGAAACAAACATAACCGATTGCAATGAAATTTGGTGCGTAGACAGCTGGACAACTGGAATAACGTATAGGCAACTTTCTTATCCCGATATTCCTACGGGATACGGACTTACGTGGGTGAAACCGCGGGGCGCAACTAGTATATATATATATTTAAGCTTATATCGAACTTATGTAGTTAGTTATGTCATTTCACTTCCAGAGCACCTGCGAGGCGATCCTCTCGCTAATGACCCACAACAACATATACATAAAGACGTGTTGCCTGCACACGCTGCACGCGTTGTTCTCAACGCCGAAGGAGTCGTCGAACATGACCTCCAACCTCGCGGTGCAGTTGGGCAGAGCCCTGATGGCGGCCAGGCCGCCGGCCAACGACACCGGCCAGGTGCTCGCTTGGGCCACGGTGCTGCAGCAGGGGTATTGCTGTCTCGCTGGGTGAGTTGCAGTTTTTTTTTTTTTTACAGACTAACGGCTGGACCGATTCAGATTTGAAAATTTTTTGTGAATATCGGGATGGTCTGAGCATCATCAAGCAACATCTATTTTTCATGCTCCTAAAGAGAGTAAGGGCCCCATAACGGTGGCCCGTGGCCCAAAAAAAAATTATTTGTAAGGTGGAAATAAATAAAGCTACAAAAAAAAAAGACAGAGTAAGGCAGAACAGCGTTTGCCGTGTCAGCTAGTAACGATATATTAAGAAAAAAAAATATTTGAATTTATTACACTATTTACATATATCTCGTTTGCAGTCTCGATCTGAACTTGTGCGTACCGAACTTGCCGGCGTTCGTCGGCGTTTGCGTGTCGGAACTGTGGCTCTCGGACGTTGCTGAAGTTAACTCCGCTTCTACCAACGCACTGAAAGTGAGTTGGGTCCCTAAAACTGCATAGATTTTTTTCTATCGGTAAGGTCGTTGACGTCACTTGTGATGGGGGGGAGGTATAACTCCGAAATGGGACCATATGTCAACAATTTACGATTAAACGTTAAAATAATCGTGTCAATTGAAAATCCACTGAGTCATCGGGTTACAGCCGCCGCAGGGCACAGCTACTTATTTACGCGGTTAAATTTTCCTATGGGAATATTGCAAACAAACCTAATCTAACCTAAGTTATTCCTTGTTAAATTTGGCTTAATCCGCCGGTAAAGGTATCGTCAAAATCGGTCCAGCTGTCCAGACATTAGCTGGAACAAACGGACAGACAGACAAAAATTGTAAGAAATGTTATTTTCGTGTATGTATATGCATAAATATGTAGTAAAAAACTGTTATTTCATATACAAACAGACACTCCAATTTTATTTATTTGTATGTATAGATGATTGATTAAAGATAGAAATTCTATATTAAATCGATTAAACTCAAATATTTATTTATTAAATAAGACCTCTTAAAGATACAACAACAACAACTTTTGAATCGTCATAACACAGTTTTAACATTTACCGACCGCGATAAGAACATTCAAATGGCGATATTGATTTAAGCGATTATTTATTTCGCACATTCATTAATCATTATCTTTTAAGGCAATTCTTCTGGACTGCGTGAAGCCGGCGCTAGAGTCGGAGGAATGTTTGATAAAGCACAAGTCTCACATCGACGCCATCTTTAAAACTATCGGCACAGGACTCGACAATCCGTTCAATCAAGCTGTCAAACACGTCATATTAACCATAGCTGTTTGCTTCGAGGTGACGTATTTGAATTAAAAAAAAAATAAAAATAAAAATAAAAACATTTATTGATAGACGATAGAAGTGAAACTACAGTAATATAAAATAGTATGTATATTTCTGTCTCATTCTTTGCCGGCTTCATTCTACACATTTTTGTATTTGTGTCTCTTACCTGTCGTTTTTCCGTTGCATCAGGTTTGAAATCACAACGATTCTAAAGAAGTTTCACTTCAAAAATAAAACGAATTATCTCGCTATCTCACTCTAGATTATCATGCTATCCCTCTCGCACTTTGGTAATTATAAGCATGCTATCTCACTTATACATGCTGAGATGTCATATTAAATATAGCTGTTTGTAAGGAGGTGACGTATTTGAATTATCGCGCTATCTCACTCTAGATTATCATGCTATCCCTCTCGCACTTTGGTAATTATAAACATGCTATCTCACTTATACATGGTGAGATGTCATACTAAATATAGCTGTTTGTATTGAGGTGATCTATTTAAATTGTCGCGTTATGTCACTAGATGATATCATGCTTTTTGACGGATTTAAATCCAATTTATTCACTATTCTATTTCACGCGATGTTTCGAACTCTTAACAGCAAGTGTGTTCACAATAAAAGTATAATACTCGCGTGAAATTAAACACAAGAATTTTCTTATTATGTCTTTGTATTACATGACATTTTTTTAATTGCCTTTATATTCTATGTCTACTTTTATATTCTGTGTTTGCTGGAGCGTAAAAGCCAGTGCCAAAAGCCAGCCATATCTACATGATAAAATTAAATAATACCCACATAACTCCACAGATCGGCAATGAGAAAGTGGCAAACGCTCTCGGACCATTATTAAAGAAACTCAATGATCGCCGCGAGAGTCACAACTTTTTCAACGAAAAGGAAGCGGAGTACGCCACGGGGTGCGCTGTGAAATCCCTCGGACCGGAATTCGTGCTGAAAATCATTCCCATACGAAACGGGGACACCATAAACCTGGACAGAAGTTGGTTGCTGCCAGTTTTGAAGGAGAAAATAACGAGTTCCAACCTCAAGTACTTCGCAACTGACATACTCGAGTTGGCCACGTTCTGCAGGCGAAAATCCCGCGAACTCGCCGAAGCGAACGACACCCCCGGCTCGCACACTTACGATCTACTGTGCAACCAATTATGGGCCTTGTTGCCGAGTTTCTGCAACTCGCCCAAAGACATCAAGGACAGTTTTAAAGTCATAGCGCGAGTTCTAGGCAGCGTCCTGAAGGACAACCCTGAGTTCCGGTTGTCCGTTATGGCGGCTTTGAGGAAGTTGATTGTTTGTTCAGCGAGTAATGATGAGGATACGGCCGAATTGGGAAGGTTCGCTAAGAATTATGTGCCGATTCTATTGAATATATACATGTCGCCGGTCAAAGGGAGCACGGCGGAGGGACAGAGGCTGGCCGCTCTGGAGACTATACAGGTGGGCTCAAAGCAATAGTGGTTTTTTCTTAATCGTTTAGAATTTTATATTCAACTTATTCAACTAGCTGATTGATTTTTGTTGTGTATATTCGAGAGCATCATGGCAATGGTGTGGTACTGTGTTTAATTTATACTTTAATTCCAATTTGAAGTCGTATTTTGATCTTCTAAATACTCTAAATACTAGTAGTATAGTAGCTGATCCCAAGTATTGAACTCAATCATTGTATCAGTATTATTATTAACTAACTGTTGCCAGCAGCTTCGCCCAAGTGGTCTGTATAAAATTTTATGGTACAAATTTTCATCCCCAATTTTATCTCTTGGGGAAAGATTTCAACAAAATCATTACTAAGCGGATGCTTACATCTCATTGGCTATCACCATGCCAAATTTTAGCATGTATATACATACTATACCCGGCAAACGCTGTTCTGCATTACTCTAATAATTTAGGAGTATGAAAAATAGATGGTGGCCGATTCTCAGATCTAGCTGTTTTGCACACAAAATTTTATGAGAATCGGTCCAGATGTTTCGGAGGTGTATGGTAACTAACATTGTGACACGAGAATTTTATATATAAAGAGATAAACCCTCCGTAGCGTAGTTTAAAATATATAGGCATACATAGAGACATTTTTATTTTATTATTTATATTATAGAGACATAGGGATAGACGTAGCAAGCGACGTTTTTTTATACTATATAGTGAAGATTGTACTAGTTTACGTTGTGTTACAACATAAACAACTACAAAGACACATTTACCCACACACAGGTATATCTGTCGATATGCGAGCAGACGTTGCGCGAAGAGCTGTTCACAAACGCGCTCCAGCAACTGGAGACGTCGCAGAACAATCACTTCCAGCGCGAATCCATTCTCGACGTAGTCCGTCTGCTCGTACTATACCAGAGCGGCGATCAGATCGCGGACTTGTTCGACAAATGGGTCTACCCGCTGTGCGAGACGGTGCTGGAGAACCCGAAGAAACATAAGAGAACGAAAAAAGAGAACCGAAACGAAATAGAGGAAGAGAATAATGAGGATAAGAAGGAAATGCGATACAAGGATAAGGCGAAGTTGCTGGAGATGGAGCACAAGAAAGCGTACAGGATATTGGAAGAGATATTAAAGAGTGATAACGAGGGTTGTAACCAGTTTCTGAAGTCGCATTATAAGAAGGTAAAGAAATTGTTGATGACGTCACTGAACAAAGTGGCCGATAGCAGCAAGGCGGCTAGATTAAGGTTGGTAGTAAACACCTAGGAAAAGTATGCCTAGATTTTTTTTTATTTTGCATATAATCTTTTTTTTTTACGCTTTAGAATTTTTGTGTGTGTCTTTGTATCCATCCAAACTTATTAGTCTTAATGTACCCCTCTAGAAGATAATTTTTTTTTCAATATTGCGTATTAGCTAAGTGAATTTTAGATATTTTTGGATGCTTTATGAATTATTATTTTAGCGTAAACACGGAAGAGACGTAAACAAAAGTGTCATTTCATGCGCAATTTTCAGATGCATAGAACTGTTAATAAACATCCAATCGTCGAATCTCAACGCCGAGAGTAAACTCATTAAATCGGCTATAGCCGAATCGGTGGTATGCACTAAAGACATCAACACAAAGTGTAGGGAATGTGCCTATAGTGTTATCGGTTCGATTGGAAATATACTAAAGGCACAGGATGGTGGTGAGTCCTCTTTGAGTTTTTTACCGGTCTTTTTTGGTTTTACTTCCAAAAATGTTAATTACATAAAAAATATATGTCATAAAAAAATATATGTCATATAGTTATCAGTTTAGATATGAGTATGTTTAAAGTTATCTATAATAAATCCCCTACTAATGTTATTAATGCAAAAGTAACTCTGTCTGTCTGTCTGTTACGCTTTCACGCCTAAACCACTGATCCGATTTTGACAACATTTGATATGAAGATAGAACTGAACTTGGGAAAGAACATAGGATACTATTTATCGCGAAAAAAGGGTAGAGGGGATGAAAGTTTGTATGAAAGTTCGTTATTGTCAAACCGATTTTGATGAAACTTGCTATGAAGATGGAGCTAAACGTGGAAAAGAACAAACCATACTTTTTAATACGAAAAAATGCTCCTTACCATGTTACGCGATATAAGCGAATTCTACGCGGGCAGAGCCGCGGGCGAAAAGCTAGTAAAATATATATAAAATGTATCTAAAGCCACAGTTACTATTTATGAAACCATCATTTATACAATCCTGCACTGTCCTTAACTTCCCTCCATTAAACAATTCATCCTAAGTTCTTAAAAAGTGAAATTTTCGACAAAGGGCTTCTCTATAAAACATAACAAAAAAAAAACATTTAATTCTCAGGTATGCAAGCTTTCGTAGACATGTTAAAATCGGGTCTATCAGCACCGGTGCCGAGGATAGTCAGTGCTACGATCCTGGCATTGGCATCAGCTCTGTACAACTTCACCCAGGAAATGGGTCTGGAGGTGGTCCAGGGTCTGTTGGAGACAATGGCGGAACAGGCGATGAGCGGGAATAGGGAGATAGTGGCTGCTGCCTTGAGTTTCCTGAAGGTTTGGCTCTTGTTCATTCTTCATTATAGTAGCAGATAAGGAGAGAAACTAGAAGATCATTATTTTTTTTTTATGGCACCGCCGGCAATGGAGCTGGAGGTGGGTCGCCTGATGGTAAACGCTACCACCGCCCATGAACATTTGGAGAGGTGTAAGGTCATTTGCAGACCTTACTCCTCTGCAAGTGGATTGCCGATTTCGACTTGGAAAGGGATTAAGAAAGGATTGACGAGAGAAATAAAGGAGAGGAATAGGTAGGATAAGGAAAAGATATATGGGCCCCCGGCTCCCCTACTCACCGAACCGTTAGAAGTTAAATAGTCTCAAGTATGTGAACTAAAACTAACACCCGCAGTGAAAGCAAAAATTTAAAAAAACTGATAATAAGAAATTCTACACACTGCCTTTGTACCCAAAATGTCCCATAAATCGTGAACATTGTTACAGTTCCTTCCTATTAAAATTATAAATGCGAAAGTTTGCGGG
Source organism: Zerene cesonia (assembly GCF_012273895.1). Taxonomy (NCBI): domain Eukaryota; kingdom Metazoa; phylum Arthropoda; class Insecta; order Lepidoptera; family Pieridae; genus Zerene; species Zerene cesonia. The sequence continues at coordinate 1,539,822 of NC_052103.1, forward strand.
AATATAATGCGAAAACCACTAAATTGATTTCGATTATACTTTGCAGTGGTGTAGCTTATGTACCAGAATGACACATAAGATGAAATACTTGCTACTAGTAGAAAACTAATTATTTCTATCAACGACTATTGCTCCATTATTTAATATTATAAATCATACAGGCATACACCAAGGTACTTCCGACTGAAGTGCTATCGGGAAGTCTCCCGCTGATCTTCAAAACGCTCTCCACCATGTCGGAAGATTGCAAGCGGCATTCCCGTATGGAAATCGGATATTTCCTGTCAAGGATGACGAGGAAATTTGGCGCGGAAACCGTCGAGAAGCTGATACCGCGGGAGGATGAGGTCATGTTGCGTCGGCTGAGGAATATCAGGAAGATGGATAATAGGAAGAAGAGGATGAGGGAGGGAAGGTATGCGCTGTATTTGGTACTCGGGCAATATTTTGGGTTATGAAGTTTTATATGGATTTTCTATTTAAAAATGGTTCGGATTTCTTATTTTTAAAGGGAGAAATTGTTGGATTCTTTTATGTTGTATATTTAAAAATCTTCATATAATCATCTGTAGGTCACCAATCCATACATTGTAATGTATATCTGACTACTATTTTACGTTTTTATCTCATAACGGACTTTTTATAATATGCGTTTTTTTTTAACTGTTAAGTTATTTAAACAATTAATGTAAGCATTTTTTTTTTAAGTTATAGCTTAGACGACCTATCAAAAATCGATCCTAGATACAACACATCTATCCTAGTTGGTTCCCACTAATTAAAACAACATTATTAAATTATATTTAAAATAGCCAATTATTCATACTTTATTGACTATATAAACCTTTGCAGAGAACAAGAATCCGATTCAGAAACAGATATAGCCGTGAAGGGCACGTCAAAGACCCTGGAAGACATTCTAAAAGACTCCGACTCAGAGATGGAGTACATGGAGGAAGAGAGACCTAAAGCCAAGGCCAAAAAGGGCAGGAACCAGGCCTGGATTCAGGATGATCCAGAGAATATTGTCGATTTGGCCGATGTGTCCTCTGCTAGGAAAATTACAGGTATGCGTTTTTCTATAGATTTAGCTTTTTTGAAGTAATCAAATTTTGGACTCATTTTGGAGTTATATTCTGGTTTAGACTATGAAATAATTCTCAACTTGTTTCACTAATAATATAAATGCTTAAGAGCATTTTCTTGTCCAGAAATTTAGTAGGAATATAAAATTTATGTATATTTTTTTCTTCGATATTTTTTCATGTTTTTTTTTTCATTTTAAATTTAGCTACGGATCCAAAGAAGAAACGCGCAGTCGAAGAAAAGACGCAAAAGAAAAAAGATGGCGGCTTCCGAACGGCGCCGGACGGCAGACTGATCATTGCGGATGATGACTTTGGGGATGATGATGATGATGAGCCCAAGCCAAGTGGTGATATTGATACTGATACTGATGACACAGGTATCCTAGTAGTCCTTTTGATTTATAAACAAGGTCTTATAAGCCTCTCGCATGCTTTGCTATATGCAGAATTGTGTAACATAATTAAAAGAAATATTTTAGTTTATAAAAACTATAAAACTCGCGTTAATTATATAATTAACTAAATTGTCTAGCTAGATCTGGTATGATCAGAGTATACTTAAGGTCATTAATTCATCCGGGCGATCCTAATCAGGATGATAGGATAAACTCATGAAATTATTGTATTGTCACCGATCCTTGTAACAGTGTTCAAAGTTTGAATTAAATATGTCCATTTAAATTGGGTGAAAATTGTGTCTAAAGAACTTGGTTACATACATACAATCATACGAATCGGTGAGGCTAATAAAGGAGTGTTAGAATAACCAGCTATTAATCAAGTGTTTAGCTGCAAATCCACTATAATCTTCCACAGACGGTGAGGATAATGAGAAAACATCGAAATTAGTGAAGCCGGGCACGAAACGGCGCTACGGTGACATCCTCAGCATAAAGAGCGGCCGGACCAATAGGAGCCGAGCTTCCACTGCAACTGTGGCTTCTAAATATAAGGCCGGTGGAAAGGGCATACATAGGTAAACAATATTATATTATGAACTAGCGTTTGCCCGCGGCATCGCACGCGTTAAATTCGGAGTAGTTGATTAAATGTTATTGTACATTTATAAACCATCTTCTTGAATCAGTCTATCTATTTAAAAAACCCTCAAAATCCGTTGTGCAGTTATAAAGATCTAAGGATACGCACATACATACAGACAGTCCCATTTAAATCTGGCCTAATTCTGAAAATTTGAAGGCGGGTTTTATTTTTTCTTAAAAATAATTCCAGTTATATTAAAAATACTTTTTCTATCTATATAATTAAAAACCATGTAGTACACCAGTTCCAAATACCTCCGTTCTCTTTATTCCAGACCGCTCGGTTCGGCGGCGTCTGTGACGTCAGTTGGTACGGACTATCGTTCGAAGAAAGCGAAGGGCGATATTAAGAAGAAGGGGAAACCGGAGCCGTACGCCTATCTACCGTTGACGAGGAAGAATCTTAATAAGAGGTAGAATTATTCGAGTTTTAAAGCAAGGTGTAGTCAAATCTGGTTTAAAGTATTTGGATGCTTTTGATAACTTTTGTAAAAACTTACTTTAGAAGATTAATAGGCTAGAAGTCTTTAAGCTTATATCATCTATTCTTTTTAATAACCCTTAATTATATAGACCTGCCTCTCTTTCACTAAGACATCTTTCTCATATAACAATGTCGTAGGAAGTGGAGGTTTTAACAACATCAAATGTATAATTAAATGTTAAAACTTTTTCTTGTGTAAAAATTTCCAATATTATACGAATATTTTTTGTTTTTTCATATAAATTTCTAACGGTCTGACCCGGCTTCGTCCGTGGTACATAAACAGCCTATAGCCTTTCTCAATAAATGAACTATCTAACACTGAAAGAATTTTACAAATCGGACCAGTAGTTCCTGAGATTAGTGCGTTCAAACAAACACACAAACAAACTCTTCAGCTTTATAATATTAGTATAGATTGTATGCATGATTATGCCCACGTTTCAGGGATATATTCAAAGTGACAACTATAATTCTATAAAATTTTTTTTTTCAGGAAAAAGGCTGTTACAACAAAACAATTTAAAGGCATCGTAAAAGCGAAAACAAAAGGAGTTAAAATAAAACCAAATAAAAAATAATACTGATTAAGTTATCCTAGTTTTGTTATGATCTAGATTTTTAGAAGAATAGTGAGAAGAAAGGTGTAATAGTCTAAATTTAAGAATGTCCTGGTCAGAAATATTATTATGAAATATACAAATATTTAATACAACACAAGTTGTTAAAGAAACTTTGGATGGTTAAAAAGAAGCTCATGTTATTTAAGGAATTGTCTTTATTTTTTAACGCCTTATACAGCTTATAATAACCTAAAAGTTGTCATATTCATACTGCGCTTTGTTTTCATGTTGACCGTAAATGTATTCAGAGAATATATTTATAAAGAAATAAATAAAAATCGATTCAGTTGTTTGTATTTCTGTATCTCCAATCGTTAATATTATGATATATTTTACTCATATATTTTTATACGCTGTAAGACGTGATATCACTACATAGTATAAAGCGAGGTCGCTTTCTCTGTTCCTATGTCCCCATGTATGCTTAAATCTTTAAAACTACGCAACAGATTTTGAAAGGTTTTTGTAGAAGGTTTCTAATAAGTATCTAGCTTAACTTCTAATTTCTTCAAAGTAAACAAAACTCCCTTAGTAGTTATAACAACCGAACCTATCACCGTATTATAATCCATACAACTCTTCTTCTAGACCTCCTCGCAACAACGATGTTAATATGATGATGAGTCAGAGAGAATAATGCATGTAACTCCTTCTACTCTTCTTTCTCTTTGCTATAGTAGCGCCTAGCGCTTTGAGAAAATTAAATAGTTGATTACGTTTTTTGAAATGTCATTCCAGAATTACTTTACCGGTAGTTTTGTGAGGTTTTATTAAATCAGAATATTTAGAACTCAGCCTCATTTAAAATACCTAACGCAGCCTTGTTGAAATCAGCATATAGCCAATTACATACTTGATGCCTCGGGCTAAACACTAATCTAGGTCAATACGAAGATTGATGCCAGTCAAATTGAAATATCATAATACATCACAACGTTTTCAATAACGCATTACTTATCTGAGAATTGTAGTTCTCATATATATAGTAGGTTTGTGGTTCTAGCTGACTTTCGGCTACGATAAAGCTCGAAGAAGACTAGTCAACTGCACAGATTATGAAACACAATATATAGGAAAATTTACCTACATCAACGCAAATTCTACTTACTCTCATATGTCATCCGATAGCGCGCAAGCATACGACCGCGGAGTGATCAGGACACCATTCTGGGTAACACAGGATAAGTAATATTCTACATACTGGTTACCTAAGTAGATACTACTAAAATTCAGTTACTTTTTAACAGTTTCATGTGTATTGTGCATGTTTGTTTATAACCGACTCTATTTTGATCGACTTTAAACGAACAGATTTAATCCAAACTTTGTACACTTATCAAGGATCAGTTACAATACATTAATTTCATGTTTATCTTATTAGCCTGAAGAGGATCAGGATCGCCAGGATTCAATAATTTCCTTAGGTACGTATACCCGAGTTCCTTCTTCCTTGCGAACTCTGCAAGTTAGGTAATTTAGTTGACTCTATCATAATAGTGTGTTTTTTTACATTTTTCTTTAAATAGGTATATTTGATATTTATCCTAGGATGAACTGTTTATGTAACTGGGATTCTGTTGACGAACATGCTGATCCCTAGATCACGAAATACATTCTCGTGCATGATATAATTTTTAGTTATATTTAATAACGATCATGTTACACTTATCGAGAGCCCATGTTAGAGCAAGAGCCCGTGAGGGCCAGACCTTAGTTAAAGTATAAAATCTAAAAGTTTCTCTGTGTATGCCCACTATACAGGTAAGAACGATCCCAGGCTATGAAACTTGGGTCGCGGTGGCTTTGGCAGGTAACAGGTAGTAAAGGTGTGTAAAATTGTGTCTCAAATTTACTATAGTATAAAGCTCAGTTTTCATATATTTTATTAGTGATAATCTTAGAAATCCCCTCGTACACAGCCAGACACTTAGTACAGTTGCAACCCCCTGCCAGACACCCTTAAGGTAGGGGTAATTTTAATTGTACTTTAGTTATAGTATAAAACCTGAAGCTTATATATGTTACTTGGAGGACTATAAAATGATGTTTCCTCAGTAGCCAGGCAGTTTCGATAGTTCCCCTATATTGCCAGACACATTAAAGATCTATTATAGGTGCGAGCGCGAGGGGTATATGCGTAAGCGAGTGCGAGTGAGATAGTGCGTTCGGTCCACGGCGATCTTTTGCTGCCCATCAGCTGTCTTTTATTCATGTGTAGATGTAGTGGATTAGAACAGTATTAAAATTTTAGGAAACTTACCGATAAATTACTCCGGAAAATAGTTTTTTGGACTTTTGTGACGCACTATTTTTCTACGACAATCTATAGGTATACTGTAACTTTTCATGGATCTTTCGATGGTAAAAAACATGATCAAATTACTAATCCCTCTGAGAATGTTATAATTTTATGTCCCTGTATCTTTTTAAACAGTTTGTCTGGTGGGTCAAATGATCCATAATTTTTTACACGGATCTCTAAGACGTTCAAGCTTAAAAGGTAAAGTAACCAATGGTAGTTAAGGATTTCATTATATGTGTTACGTTTATTTCTTGTATGATAAGCTTTTTTCTCTCGAATGTCTTTACGTAGATAATGGGATATCTCATAATTATCATTTGTGGGAAGAGTTGATGATTTAGTAAAGATTTCATAGAAATATTTTCTGCTATACCTAGTTAAAAAATTAAGTAAGATTAAGTAGCACGTTTGCCAAAATCAGCTTTAATAAATGCGTTTATTTGTGTTTAATTATGGGTGTATCGTGGGATTGTAATCGTGTGTTTGGACAGATTATTGACTTCATAAAAATAAAAGGACAAAATTTTATGCTTATATCCAGATATATAGGCATAAAATTACAAAAGCACTAGATATTAAATAAGGTATATTAAAATATACCTAATACGTGGATGAGAGTAATCCTCCCCCCAGGAAAAACACTTATCGGTTCAGGAGTTTTGTGTTATACGCAAACAGACAGAATAAAATAAACTAAGTATGTAAATGGATTATGTAAAAATTATATTTTCATTAACAACAAATCAGGAAAATACCACTAATAAGCGTCGATCTTTTTTTAATTTCCTAGACAAAATTGTATCATTCCGAGCTCAGTAATTCAGTATTAAAATATTGAAAATTATAAAATCCTTTTACACAATCATGTATGAAGTGTGTTGTAACTGAGTATTGGTTCCAAGAAATCGGATACGCGACCAACTTCGCTAACAAACACAGTTTAAAAACAACTTTCACAAAACAGTGGGAAATTTTTAACAATGTCAAATCCATTAAAGGTTTTCATTAATTAAAACAATTTGGTTACTGAGGTATTTTCAAAAGGAGGCAATTTACTATTATGGATAAACTTAATTTTAATAATATTTATATTTTTACATGGAAATTTTCATCACATTAAACATTAATCCTAGGCCATTTTCTCAGTATTCATTTCAGTATCAACAATGAGTTATGTCATATCGAAAAAATACAACCATTCTGCATTATCTATTTCATAATTGTTCATCGACGCGCCGATACCCATGTCGGCGGGCCGATTTAAAAAATCTTATAAATAATATACAAAATAATACAAACATTAGTTCGTTTTTTTTTCAAAGAAAAATGAGATTTAACTTTATCATAACATTTAAATTCCGTTGGGGGACAAAATTCGTGATTATTCAACATTTACAATGCCAGTCCGATTCGATTCTTTACAAAAAAAATAAATATACAATTATGTGACTACACAACCAGTGATTGCTTATATTGTTCAGCATTTTTCGTCAGCTAATAGCGGATCTAGAGAGAACCCCAGATCGAGCACTGCTGAGGAAGGCCGCTTGGCGGTTTTGATAGATGCAGCGCGGGGCTTGCGCTCCGAATGTCCCAAATGTCCGTTTAAAGTGTGCCGCACGTCACCACCGAATAAATCACTCAACGTCTGCTGCACGTCCTTATTACCACCACTAGTTGAACTACACGTCACTATTAATCTTCGCACCTCAGGCTTGTTCGTTTTACTAGCATTGTTCATATGTAAAGTCTTAGATAGCGACAGGCTCTGGCTGTAGAAATTGTTCGCGACGCCAGACGCCTTGGACGACCGCGTTAACGACGACTTTATGTTACTCCGGACGGTCGCGAATTTCTTTCCTAATGTAATTGCACTGCCCGCGTGAGACGCGTTGAAGGTACAGAGAGCCAGCGGCCGCGGACACGAGGAATACCAACATACATCACTCGGCACTAGCGGGGGCGGACCTTCTGGCTTTTCTTCCTTCACAGGAGGAGTCGGCTGAGCCGGCGGTGCTATACTAAGTATAGGTACGTCCGTAGCAATATCCGCGTCATCTGGTAACAGAAAAGAGTCAGTGGGCAGCGGTTGGCTAAGAAGGGATGTGATGCTTGACGTATCAGGTAACACGGGATCATCAACGCTTAGCCAACTCGCATAGATGTCGTTCACTTGCTGATCAGTTGTTAAGCCATTGAAAGTGCCGAGGTCTATTGAAGTATTGACTAGGAGCGGTGGGAGGTTGACAGGTACTGTCGTTACTGGCGCAGGGGTAATTACAGGCGCCGATGCCGCGGGGTGAGTGACCGGAGGGGTGTACGTATTCCCCGAAGCCGCAGCATCCTTAGAGGCGCGATGTTCTGCTAACAGCGTATCGAAGGGTTTCGCCCGGCCCTCCACAGTCCGCCGCAACGACAGAGCGTGCGCTTTGCACGTGAGAGACCTCGTACAAGGCTTGGGGTTCTCAGCAGTGACTACTCCACAGTGCTTGTTCGGATCATATTCTCGTAGATTAAATTTCGTTTTACTCGTTTTGCGCGTTTGCGCTTTCGTGCTCGGCGTCGCCGGAGCTTTTAAAGCTTGAGCAGTTTGTACATTGTCTACAACCGTTGATAACATGGGAGATGAGTTAGGTGGAAATGATAAATTTGATAGATCTGTGTCTGATATTGTATAACCAGTAAGTGATGTATCTATTGAGGCTGCATACAAGTCTTGTGATTGCATAGTGTCACTAGTTGTAGGAAAATTAATGTCATGTATATCCTTAATTATATTTTTCCAGTCTGCAGCATTTGTGATATCATCAGCACTCTGTATTCCTTCAGAGTTCATTATTGCAAAAATGTCATCAGTTAAGTTTTCTCCTAATGGCAAATCTTCTGTATCTTGTATACTGACAACAGGTAACTCTCCACTCTCCATGCTAATCTGCACCTCACCAGTTATTGCTGAAGAGGTGCTCGCTTCTTCCAGGTACTGTAAATCAGGTTGTGGCAAAACTATCCTTGATAAAGGAGCAGCTGCCGTGTGCACAGGAGAGGTCTCCATCTTTACAGGATGCATGTCTACAGGAACGGGGGGTGGTAGCTCCTTCTTATGCCTACTTCTACCAGGAGCTGATTTTAGTTTTACAGTAGGAGGTGGGGGTGGAAGGATTGGCTCAGCACCAGTGTGGGATTCAAGTAAATGTCTGTACACTGCACTACACTTCACTATATCTCCGCACATGTGACACACTGCAGCATTTAAATTGTCCATTTGCGGGAACAGTCCATGAAGGCTCATGCTTTCGTATCGTAGGCGATTGAGGCCCGCGCGCCGATATCGCGCTTGGCCCCGCTCTGCCACTTTGTACGGGTGGGAGTCGTGGACGCGGCGGGTGGACGAGCTCTTGCCGTCCACCGCAGCCGGCGTTGTAAACGTAGCATCGTTGTCTCGTCTCGGAGACAAGTGACCGATTTCGCTCACCCACAAATCCCATGGTTTCTCATTACATTTCAAAGGACTAACTATCTTCGCCGCGAATGGGAAGTCACCAGACATTTTCACTTTAACTTATATTTCTATACACGATTTCTCCTCGTGGCCTCACGGTAGCCCGGTCATTGTGATCTCCTTACACCTTGATAGGTTATTATCCCATATCTTCCCCACATCAAGACCAGCTGAGAACAGCGTCGAGGTCACATTGTAATGTACTCATTCACTTCATTATTTACACTTATCAGTCCAAAACGTGTTGTGATTGTTTTAGCTTTTATATTTACAGGGACAGATGATCTATCTCACTGACAGCTGATTATGCAGGTTGTAAGTTTTTCTTGACCACGGAACACATCCATCTGTAGACAGTCCTTTCTAAAAGTTTTCTAGTTTCTATGTGAAACAAATGTAACTATTGTCTTAATTTTCTGTGATACTATACTTGTTACACACGTATAAATAATCAAAAAATTATGTTTAGTTGATGGTGGTTGTGATTTACTACAGAAAGCATCAACACTTTTTTGAGTATTTGTAATAAAGTAAAGAACGATTCCCAACTTTCTATAGTCTATGGTCATTCATTTCGAGTGATGTCTAGTGACAAACCATAGGTTAAAAAATTCTAAATCTAACGTTGGAGATATATATTTTTATATTCTGTTATTACTAAGGTTTTATTATTATTTTAGGTTTTAATTGAGTTCAGTTTTATGAAATTTAAAATATTTGGGTTTCAATCTTTTATTTGAAAATAATCATTCCATTTAGACATTTTGTTTTAATTAAAGCTTTTAAACCTGAACAGTGAAAATATTTGTAGATAATTCAATCACAGACGTATTTTGTTAATTAACCTGCATGCAACCGTTAAAGAAACCTAAGCTTTATGGTTTTTTTTCGACATTTCTTGTCTTAATCATGTCAACATAAAGTTAAGTCCTCCATACAAATAGAAAAATAGTTTTTTTGAAAATAAAAAAAAGTTCTAATTCCTATAACAAAATCATAAGTCTTATAGTATCGATTAACATCTATATTGATAATTGTAGCTTTTTATTTTTAAGCTAAAGATTTATTTATGCATCATATTCATGATTTGCAGGACTAGGTATGTGACAGTTAAAATATGTCTCAGATTGATGTACATGACTGACGTCTGAATTCTGACGTTGGTCGAATAAAATTGTCAAATGTCAAGAGTCCACTGGCTTTGAATATGGACAAAATTCACAATTGGCATTAAAAATTGAATATGTTTCCTTTTTAAAAGGAAACTCTAAATGATAGACCGACTATGTCGGTTAATTTTCATTGGCACGAAGAATCACCGGCTCATCAATGTGGGTCCGAAGCTTTTTCAGGTCGATGCTTTTTGGAGTGCCAATCGGAGTAACTTTCCTGGATACTGTAGGTTATGTAGCCAGGGTAGAAGGCATATCAATGCAGCCGGTATTAAACCCAGAATCTACGAACACAGACTACGTGTTTCTATCTCGTTGGTCTGTGAAGGATTTCAATATACAAAGAGGTGACATAATCTCACTGGTGTCACCGAAAGATCCCAATCAAAAAATTATTAAACGCGTTGTAGCTTTAGAAGGTGATATTGTGAGTACATTGGGCTATAAAAATCAATATGTAAGAGTACCAGAAGGTCATTGTTGGGTGGAAGGTGATCACACGGGACACACTTTAGATAGCAATACATTTGGTCCGGTTTCACTGGGTTTAATTAATGCAAAGGCCATGTTTATAGTGTGGCCACCTAACAGGTGGCAAAGTTTGGAAGTGAAGGTGCCAGAACATAGAAAACCTGTCAGTACCCAGATATAACTATATAATAATCTAAGTTAAAAGTTTTAAACAGCATTACAATACAGACAGCTCTAGATGTGATGTGTTAGTTATATAAATTGTTACAATATTTATTACAGAGTGTAGTGAAATGTAAATATTTAATTTTATAACAGACTGGTCTTGATCTGTGCTTATACTACTGCCAAATTTGATGAGCAACTATTCAACTAAAAGTTTAATGAAATTTGCAAACATTGTGAAAAATAAAGTTTTATTGATCAAAAACTTTTGTTTTTTTATAGTTTTTTTCCATTCAGTCCTTCTAGGTATATATAATTTAGCACAAAAAATATTTACATTGAATATTCATACTTTCTACGTCATATATTAATACTTTCTTGTTCAGGATGGGTAGATGATCTTAGTGAAATCTTAAATTTGCTTTTTATTTATTGCCAATTAGATAGCCCAAGACATATATTTCACCAAAAGGGCTTTACTAAAAATATATTTTGGTCTCATATATGTCCATACTTTCACTATTTCTAGTCTTTTACAAATATTACTTTGTAGAATCACTATTTTATACTTATGATATAGTTATATTAAGGCGAGGTGAGTTCAGCGATTAGCCTCTATTGAGGGGGTGAGGTGCGGGGTCTGAGGGAGGCACGCCCG
>NC_052103.1:1552326-1562116 GCF_012273895.1 Zerene cesonia
TAAACACAATACATAAATCAAACAAATTTTATTAAAACTATTTAACAATACTGCTCAGTCCATGCTCCTGCAAAATTTTCACAATTAGATCATATGAAATACCCTTCCTAATTATATCATAATATCCAATATTAGACAAATCTATGACCGTGGAACCACTTCGATTCATATCCAAGCCTTGACTTAATGTACCACCATCGAAAATTGCACCCAAGTAGCAAAACAAATGTTCAAATTCCTTTATGGTTAGTGATGATGGTTCATTACTAGAATTGGCACTTGTCAATGCAACTGGCATATCAAACATATTTGTTACCTTATTAATAAAACTATGATCAGGTATTCTTATACCAATTTTAGTTGTCATCGGATTCAAGTATGGATTATTTAAGCGTTCAGTTTTCTCTAACACTACAGTCACCGGTCCTGGCAATAAGCTTGTTAATAGGTTATCACTTAAATGTTCTGCCTGTCCCCATTTTCTCACATCACCAATATTACTGACACATATTGCCACTGGCTTAGCTGAATCCCTTCCTTTTATGGCATAGAGTTTTTTTATTGCATCCTGACAATTGGCACTACATGCCAACCCATATATTGTATCGGTTGGTACAGCTATAACAAGACCATTTGCAAGATAATCTTTTGCTTTCACATAAGCCTTCTCCTCCGCACATGGTATTATCGGAATCGTTTCATACTTCATTTTCGTAACACTTTTGTTTCTAACTAAACTGACTAAACTTAACTTTTTAAAAATGTTCATAGTTCTTTCAATGTACAGAGTTAATATTTAATCTCGCCAGTTGTGTGCACACTTATGATTACAACATCTGTAGAAAGTTGTCATAGGTTCATCGGCAGATCGTGTTTGAAGTTGCATAAAGAAGGCTTTACCATGGCTACATTTAGGGCAAACAGCATCGGTAGAATCCACATTCTCCCATGCAGCAGCTCCACCCATAATATAATCTAATTCCTGCAAAAAAATATATAAGAATGCCTTTAGAATCGACAATGTACCAAATAATTACAATAACTGTTTGTATAAATATTTATTTAACTCACAAGAAGATCAAACTACTGCATGATGCAATAGTAATCATTACCTTTAATTTGGGGAACGTCTTGGCGGACACTTTCTTCTTTATATTATATATATAAGGACATGTGTTGCATGCGTATCGAAGGCCTGATTCCGGAGCTTCTTCAACCATTAAAATATTCGCGCACGTAGGACAAAATAACATTATTTTTCGTTTCTTACTAATATTTATACATATTTATATCTTAATTGTGTTGTCAATGTAGATGGAGTGTATTTAAGGGCTGCAATAACAGTTGGAATTAGTACTTGTGGTACAACACAAAACTTTTATTCATTTAAATAAAAACTTGCGATTACAATCGGCGAACGACCACATGATTTAATACATATTGGCATTTGACGCTTGACAAATGACTTAATGAATGTTGCTGTTGCGAATTATGAAACAGTTCATAATTTTGAATAAACGTGACCGTCTCCTATTTTTGCCGTACATATATATAGATTAAGTAAAAAAGTTGTAAAATGGGTTTAAAGGCAAAAAAAGGATATCATATCTCAAATACTGGCCAGTAAGATGAGAAATTTACTTTATTATTCATAGACAATTAAATCGGTTCATCTTTTGTCTCGATCTATGGCAAATAGTATTTTAAGAAGTCAACTGACAACTAACTGTCGTTGAGGCACCAAATAATGTGGCCAGTGTACAAAATTTACCTAAAGTTGTGCTATGGATTACTAATGTACGTTTATTTACATATAGAAATTAACGTACATTAATTTAAATTTTGAGTAACGATTTTCTTGTAGTATCGTTTATCTAATATAAAAATAGTCAACCTAAACTCTCAGTCAAAAATATAAGAATATTGAATAACGTTGTTTTTCCTTTGGGGTTGCAAAATAATTTTTAAGGATTAAATTTATTAGAAAAACCAATTATAGCTCATTGGACATTGGTCAAGTCTCTCTTTTGGCTTGGGTCACTAATCAAAGAAGGAAAAGAAGAAGAATATATGATGGATGTTTTATTCCTTTCAATAGTGTTAAATTTATAGTTATGTTTCACTAACTATGTAGATAAGTGGTACTATTTATATCTTTAGATTCCATTTAATTCAATTTTGGGAGAAATCATTTTACTGTTGGTCACCCTACTATCAGTCAAAAATCAAATCGTCGAATAGATGTTGAACAAACTTGACGTTTCGTGATAAAATAGAGCGATAATTACGAGAGATAATCTATCTTTAATGAATTTAATAAATATATGGCGTTGTTTTGTATTTACACGGTGTTAAATTGATGGCGAGAAATTTTTCGTATCCATATTATTAGTGTAAAGTGGTGATAATGTTGCGATATATACTGGACAAATTTTGGAATGAAGATGTGTGGTTGCCGCCGAACACTACTTGGGATGATATAGCGCCTGGTCCAGACAAAGCAGTGGTTTATAATGATCACAGGCACCTCTTATATCCTATACCCTTGGCCCTGGTAGTTATCGCTTTTCGCCACGGTTTAGAAAAGTAAGTAAAATTTATTTAGCAAAAAAATGTCAATTGTCGGCTGTACTGCTCTAGTGGGTCACTGTCTTTTTGTATTATCAGTTGGAAGTAACGTGATAAGAAAGTATCGTTATTATATTTTTAGTAACACACCATCAGTCTGCTGCTATCAGTGACTTGATGATATATTTTTATTTTTTTGACACATTATGAATTATATGATTCCTTAAGCCTTAGGGCGCTTGAAAAATTTTTTAATACGTAAAAAGTCATGTTCTCTTGCTTAATTTCTTAACTGTGCTTTTTTTTGAGATTCCATTTACACAACAATTGTTTTTGATAAATAAATCTAGCTCTTTTAAGAAGAATAATGTCGTCTAATTAGTTAGTGTCATATTTTAATCTGTCTTTTACAAATATTTAAAGAAAAATAATCTAGATTTTCTATGTTATTTAGTTTTGTCCAAAATTAATATCAGATATATTTTAAAAGCAATAAGCTACCCTATTTTTAATGTATAAAAATGAAAATCCTAAACTTTAATGAAATTGAATCATTTTTTATTTGATACTCTTGTTTAAAAGTTGGTTTTAAATAAAATCATATACACAATAAATATTTTTCAGATATTGGTTCGCTCCATTTGGTAAATCTTTAGGAATAAAAAACACAAGGCCGAAGAAAGCACCAAGTAATCCAAAACTCGAAGCAGCTTATCAGGAATGCTCTAAAATTAAACACAAACAGGTAAACTATCACTTATCTAAAAGGAATATCTTATCTACAGTACGTAATGTAGTAAAATTTTTCTATAACAAGTAATAAATTAATAAATGCATTGGGTTTTTCAAACAATTGGATAGATGTTGATAGGCTTATCAAAGAGAACAGTCTCAAAGGTTTTAGATTATCAATAGGAATATTCAAGCCTTAATCGTAAATTAAAATTTTTACATTGTGAGAAATTTATAAATATTTTTGTACATAAAATAATTATAGGAGAAGCATGTGCTGTTTCTTCATAACAACTTAAAAATTAATTAAAGAAGTCATATGGATAAGCATTTTATTATGGAGATTCAAAGCTATAGCTAAACATTGCATTGTTATTTGTATTTTTACTCTAGTGAAGAAGGTGTTGTTGCATGGTTTGTTTATGTGTGTGTGTGATGTGTGATTAGAAATAGTTGTGTGCACTGTTACAGATACTTTCCTTGTGGGATAAATAGTGTAAAATAGGATTATGATATAAAAATCAATGTGATTTTGAAATAGCTCAGTTAGTTAGTTATATGTATATGTTTCCGTGTTTAAGTTTTTTCGTTGAATCGAACATGTGTTAAATATTAATTTTGGTGTTGATGATGCTAGAAATGCCAGTTGTGTTTTAATTGTGAAGGTACAGAATGGTTTTTTTCTATGTCTTATGGTGTCTTAGTATAATTTTCATGAATGTTTGGATCCATTCTTCTCGGTTTTCAGCTGTTTTTATCATTTTCATATACAATCTTTCCCTCCCCCCTTCTTAAAACTTAACTGCATAATGAAAAAAATCTTAACCGTCTCCTGCGCGGGCGTAGTTCACCAAAGCACCCCCTGGCTACGCTAATGGGACAGGATACGCTTTTGTCTCATAAATATGTTACACTAGCTGCGCCCCGCGGTTTCACCCGCGTAACTCCATATCCCGTAGGAATATCGGGATAAAAAGTTGCAAATTTCATTGCAATCGGTTCAGTAGTTTTTGTGTGAAAGAGTAACAAACGTACACATACGCATACATCCATCCTCAAAACTTTCGCATTTACAATATTAGTAGGAAGTAGGAAGAATTCCTTAGGTTGTAACGATTTCACATGTAGTCAACATAATATGTAGGAATGAAAAAGCCTACACAAGAATGGCTGTTGTTTCAACCAGTATCGAGTTTAAGCATCAATCGTTGACTGTTTTATTTTTTCGATCAATCTAATCTACGTGCCAATACAAAAACAATCCTTTGGAACCAAGCTTATGTGAGAACTTGGATTGCTAGATCAATCCATGGATTCAACTTTAGATTATGATTGGTTATGCACATGGGGTGTTTATCTGTAAAAAATTATCTATATATCTTTCATTTACGTTACTATACTGGAATGTCATATTAAGCAAATGCATTTTATATCACGAATAAACTTCCGTTTGTAGTTTATGTGTAATGTTGTTTAACAGACTACAGTTTAATAACCATGACTCATCAGAAACTTTGAGATAAGATTACCCCATCTAGGTGTATAAACATTATATAGGTGTAACAGCACATCCATTTGTTATTTATTTATATTTTACAAGCATATTATTAGATAATGATGTGCTTATAAATATAAAAATACTATAATAACCGACCCGCCCGGCTATGCGTGTTATATAAATCTAACGCTTAAAATCTTCAATCACTCTATTAAAAAAATCCGCATCAAAAGTTGTTGCGTAGTTTTAAAGATCTAAGTGTGCAAGTATAAGATATGGACAGAGTACTGACAATGACTTTGTTTAAAAAAAAATGTAGTGATTAGTATAAATACATCGATATAATATAAATAATGCATTAGACAAATTCTAGATAAAGCGTTTTCCTTTTTAGTACGTATATATCTTAAAACAATATCAGTGGTTTTAACAAAACAATGGAAATATGCTCCAATATTATTGTTCCAGGACATAATAATGCGTAAAAAAAATTATAAATATGACCAACTCAGGGTAGTTCACAAACATAAATATCCTACTAATATTATAAATGCGAAAGTTTGTAAGGATGTGTGTGTGTGTTTGTTGCTCTTTCACGCAAAACCTACTGAACCGATTGCAATGAAATTTGTTACATAGACAGCTGGACAACTGGAATATCGTATAGGTAACTTTTTATCCCGATATTCCTACGGGATATGGACTAACGCGAGTGAAACCGCGGGGCGCAGCTAGTAAAATATAAAAATAGTGCACTGTTTTTTTTAATTCCAATCTCTTATTCGTGTAATATTTTTACTGCTATTTTAAACACAATAAAAATGAAATTATGGGGATCTACATTAAGTACCTTATCATCATCACTTTCAATTGTTCTATCATCCTTCTTGCCTCTAACATGCACCCGGTATTTATCGTATTTTTATTTACTATGGATAAACTAACCATTCTGTATCTTCAGAAGTTTTATAATTAAGATTTGGTGTTGTGTGGCTTGTGTAACCTCTAACTGTGCTTCATTTCCTTTTCAGTTCTTTTTGAGCAGGGATCAGGTAATTTTTGCACTTTATCTTCAATTTTAGACAATTTTTAAGGTCCACAATCAAGGTATCATAAATACGTATCTCTATAAGAAACAGCTCGCCATTTGTTGATGTTATACGATAGATTTTTAATCGACGTTCCCGGAAAACGAAGGAGGTTGTCAAATGCTAACATTTGGTCTCATTTTATAATGTGGAGTACCTCAGTGTGCGTGCGATCTTTTTTGTAGAAAAGAATAATATTTTATATAAGTTATTGTTTTATGCCTATCTTATATATAAAAATTGCTATTGCTGTTCGTTAGTCTCGCTAAAACTCGAGAACGGCTGAACGGATTTATCTTAACTTGGTCTTCAAATATTCGTGTAGGTCTAGGGAAGGTTTAAAAGGTTTTGAGAAATATGTCAAAACATTATTCTATGGCGTTACGAAGTTCGCCGGGCCAGCTAGTCGTTAATATTAATTACCTTAGGCGACACTAATTAAAATAAGTATTTTAATTTCTTCTAACGTTTCGTTATATAACCTATATGATAACTTACAAAATAAACACAGTTCTGTGTTTTTTTAAACTATTCATAATTTTAGGTTGGCTTGTATGAAGGACCTTAAAAATTGCCATATCTATAGAATGCACTATGTATCTTACTTCTCGAAAAAAATGCTTTAAACATATTTATGTGGCTTGATAGATTATAGCTTGCATCTAGTGTATTATATAACCTGTGGTTTGCATGCAGTTTTAGTTTTAGATATACAAAAGAATGACCTAGAACTTTAGTTGGCAAGTTGTAGTTATAAAAAAGGCATTATAAACATAATAATTATCTTTACGTAACTGATGACGTAAGCGTAATTAAACTGAATACTTTTTAATATAATAAAAATTTAGAGTATGTACGTAAATAGCACTTAGGTTAAGTGCAAAAAATTTATCGGAAAATATACCCGCAGACGAATTCTCAAACAAAACCAAGTATTTCTATAGCTTATGCTTTTAAATTTCTACTTCTAGTACAATCTATCTCTGTACCAAATACCATACAAATACGATAAGCGGATTTCGCGTGAAACAGTTACCTACATGCATACATCCATCCTCACAAACTGTCGAATTTATAATGTCAGTATAATAGGACAGTAGGTTTAGTGGGAAGCTGGAAGTATGTTGACTGTTGCTGTATTTGTAAATCTAATACAAACTAGCTTAATAGACTACTTAATAGACTTTCATAACCTATTTTATCCCTTTGAGGGCAGAATTTATCAAAATCCTTTTCTCAAAAAATCCAATTCGTAGGAAATGCCTACATCACAACATCTAACTGCATGCCAGATTTCAGCCTGGTCCGTCCAGTGGTTGGGTGTGCGTTGTTTTTTTTTTTTAATGTCATAACGGGCAACTGGGCTGGTGGTTCGCCTGATGGTAAACGATCACCACCGCCCACGACCATTCGCAGAAGCTCAGACCTCTGAGAATGCGCTGCCCGCTTTTAAGGGAAAAGAGATGAAGAAAGGATTGATGAATGGAAAAAAAGAATGGACTGCGAAGGGCTAGGACAAGGAAATAGGCCTTGGCGTTGTTAGTTGCTATGTCAATCAGTCACCTTTGTGTTATATATATTTAGATACGAATCGGTGCTTAGTATTACAATAAAGCTTGCCTTTTATGCACAGCACACGCTGATACCTACGCGTCATTCTAAAACGCTTCACAGAGGTTCAAACGCTTCGGCTGTCAGCACTGACGGTCAGCGTGGCTAAAACTAAAACCAGCTGTAGTCTTCGTCTAGTCGTGGAGACAGTAATAACAATACAATAATAGTTATCAATATATCCGTAATGCAGGCGTATTAAGAAGCAAGCACGAAATCAGACGTAAAAAGTTTAATATGAAATCTATATGATAGGGGTTCATACAAGGTCTAAATCAATAATATAATTGACCACCCGCATGGGAATTTATGAGTAATGCTTTATATTTTTTTGTTGTTATACTATTTAAGAAAGTTTGTAAGTATGACATCCATTCATATCTATTATTTACGTTTACGCGAAAACAGCTTATCGTATCTGCATGCAATTTGGTACAGAGATAGATTACAGTCTGGCTTAGCACACGAAGCCACGTGCTTGTATTAACTTAGATAAATAAACTCGAATAAAAGGGATTTTTTTTACATCAAAGACGTTAAATATTCGTAGAACAGATATAACCTAGAAATGACAGTAAGTAACTAGGTAGGTGCGCCAGCCGAGGGGGTCGCGGACGAATTCCAACAAGCACCCGTGGCCCCTTCACTTATGTGGCTCGACGGAACACAGTGGGGTTTTAGTCGGTAGGAATCCGACATAACCCACGACCTCTTCCCCGGGGGCCGTGGGTATCTATGCAAGATTTCCCCACTATAAAAAAAAAAAAAAAAAAAAAAAAAAAACCAAGGGGTAGGTGCGCCAAGCAGATAACATTTTTGTAATGTTTACACACGAACTCAGTAATGTCGAAGATGTCACGACGTTGCTGATAAGTCATGCCATTGTACATAATCCGATACTAATGAAGGAAAAGTGTACAATGCTAAACTCGGTCTCCCGGCTTCGCTCGGGTTGCGTCGGGATGGAAAGAAAAGGTAGTTAGAATATCGTTTATTCCGTTCGTGAATAACGTTAATTTTTGAAATTGGTACTGTTTTTATTTTTGTAAATTTTTCTGTAGTATATCCTATCTTACTTCCTTCCTACTATCCTACTAATATTATAAATGCGAAAGTTTTTAAGGATGTGTGTGTGTTTGTTGCTCTTTCACGCAAAAACCACTGAACCGATTGCAATGAAATTCGATACGTAGATAGTTGGTCAACAGGAATAACATAAAGGCTACTTTTTATCCCGATATTACTACGGGATACGGACTTACGCGGGTGAAACCGCAGGTCGCATCTAGTACTTTATACTATACCATAGAGTTATCTGTGATACAGTATTAGACATGTATACTAATAATTCGTTTTAGTTATAAATTGTTACTACATAAACTATATGTAAAGCTGAAGAATTAATTGGTTTGTTTGAACGCGCTTTTCTCGGGAACTACTAGATCTACTTGAAAAATTCCTTCACCGTGAGATATGTACATTGTACATCACGTACAATGTACATATCTCACGGTATATAAATATGTGTGATATAAATGTACCATGGGCGAAACGGGGGTAGATCGCTAGTAATATTCAAGTGTCCGTTTGGGGATATCTCTAGCTGTAACTAAATTTTAAATTAACTTGTTGACTCGACAGACGATGCATGGACATACCACGGTCTGTAAAACGCGTGAAGTATAAATTAATTTAGCGTTTCTAGTTTTTTTTAATTACTGTACTATTATCACACTAATATTATAAATGTGATGATGTTTGTTTGTTTGTTTGTATGTTTGTCCGTCAATTACGCTGAAACTGCTAAACGGATTTTTATGAATTTTGATGTTTTTGATATGAGTTGACTTGAGTGATAGGAGACTTTTTATGCCGATTTAATGCTCCCATGGGATGAAACAGGAATCTTGATATCCGGGCGGAGCCGGGACGAGTGTCTAATATTAAATAAAAAAAAAAAAAAGAATCAGCGAAATCTGTCCGGGTGTAGGCACAAGTGTGATGCCGTGCCAAGGGTCATAGGATTTCATTAGAGATACGCAAAAACTAATTCGGCGCCATTTGTGTTTCAGTTAATTTATATTATGTGGTCTTCGATTAAGTCATTAATGTACGATTAGCTAATGTCTCTGTTCATATAGTGTCGATAAATTATTCACCTAAAAAACAAAAAAAAGATGATTGATTTTTCATCACTATATTAGAGAGATCTTACATCTAATCTCCCCGTGACAACGCTCGCCGTAAAATGTTCGAAACGTCGGGTTAGTAATATAATGAATAAATCGCGTTT
>NC_052103.1:1563116-1572717 GCF_012273895.1 Zerene cesonia
AGATTGACATGATGATCTCTTGGTGATATTTTATTGCGGCGTATTCTAATATTTTTAATTAATGTTTAAATGTAGGTCTTCACAAATCTCTTATGTTTGTGCAATGCTCGTTTGGAATGAAGATGAATACTTTGAAATAGAAAGTACCACAAACTCTATTGGAATTCGCAATGTATGAAGTACTAGCTGCGCCCCGCGGTTCCACCCGCCTAAGTCTTGTACCGTAGGAATATCGGGATAAAAAGTTGCCTATGTGCTATTCCAGTTGTCCAGCTGTCTACGTACATTACAAATTTCATTGCAATCGGTTCAGTAGTTTTTCCGTGAAAGAGTAACAAACATATACACATACATCAATCCTCACAAACTTTGGCATTTATAATATTAGGAGGAAGACACTCTTTTTGGACAATTTGTCTTTATCTAGATGCTAACGACAACGAGCAACGACAAATCCAAACCATCGATCCAGAGATATATCTATATATATAAAATTCTCGTGTCACAGTTTTCGTTGCCATACTCCTCCGAAACGGCTTGACGGATTTTGATGAAATTTTTTGTGCTTATCCGGTATCTATGAGAATCGGACAACATCTATTTTTTATCCCGATATTCCTACGGGATACGGACTTACGCGGGTGAAACCGCGGGGCGCAGCTAGTAGACTATAGTAAAGAGTATAGACTATCGTTCCGCCCGCGGCTTCGGCCGCGTATTCAAAGGAAATTCTCAAGGGTGAGAGCCTCAAAACTAGCCTAATGTCACTCTCTAGCCTCCTAACTATCTGCAGACGTAGAAATCTAAACAGCTCCGTTGCGACGTGAAAGAAAGACGAACAAACTCTCGCATTGGTTATTTTAACGAGGATTTTTAATCAACTTCAAAGACTTCTTTCTTTAGAAATTCTACTGCATTCTTTGTGTATGTGTGTACCACATGTGTACCACATAAAAAAGAAAAAACCCAGTAGAATTGAAAAAAAATTCCCGATAAAGTTTACAGGGTGAACCGATGGCCTCCCATGTGGTCTCATTCATATTTGATCTACTTCTTATAATTTGAAGGTAGTTTAGTTTATCGTCATAAGATAATTATGTATCATATACACGAGTATGTCAGGGTGTAAAAGTGGGTTATAAATGATTACAAAGTAAATTGTTTTCGTCACATGCCTCTCGCTGTATTGATGATGATTGTCTCAATTGTTTCCTATTTGATTCTATGATGTAATTGACATATATTTTTTTGTATCTGCACTACGATGTGATATTGATTTTTATTGCGGTGTAACGCCTTACACGACACTTGAAATGGTATTAAATAAAATATAAACACGATTCCGAAGGGTCGTTAGCGTGTTTTTTTTTTTTTGTGCGATTAAAGAAGCTATTAAATACCTATATTATGTGACGCAGTGTATTTATTATGGAGTGCAGTCGTAAACTTGTGATGTCTGCACGTACTAATGTTAATGCAAAAATAAAAATATTCGAATATGCATTTTTGAACGAAAACGAGGGTTCTCATTTTGATTGGTTTTTTTGTGGGTTTTGTAATAGCTCTGTGGATTTTCAACCATTTGGCGTGATCCTTTTTATGTTTGATAAGAAATTGTTGTCATTTGGTCCTCTTTTAGAATCTGGAGTGGTAGATACCACTAGATAGATATACACAGAGAGAGATCTTTCCATCGGGGACGTCAGTGACCTTTGTAGTACAATAGAATTCTATCTTACTATCCTAATAATATTATAAATGCGAAAGTAGGTAACGATGTGTGTGTTTGTTGCTCTTTCACACAAAAACTGCTGAACCGAATGCAATGAAATTGGGTACGAAGATAGCTGGTCAATCGGAATTACATATAGGCAACTTTTTATCACGATATTCCAACGGGATACGGATTTACGCGGGTGAAACCGCGAGGCGCAGCCAATTCTTCGTAAAAGCATCAAATAATTACGGAGTCATTTTTGCACTTGCCAATATGTACGACAATAACATTTTGTTGTATGTTTTATGAGTCTCCTCCAATTGCTTGGACCCTGGGTGCTCTGGGATTAATCCATTGGTATTTTATGTAATGAGCATACCTATTGTTCGCTCACTTATCGTCAATTAATTTGCAAATATAAAGCAACAAATACATAATTATTGAATTAAGGAATGGATTGCTACTCGGGAATAATGAAGCTTCTACAGTCTAATCAAGTGTGTCATCTTTTAATATCTATAATATTGCCTATTTTGATATCTATATTATATACGTCCCAGCACCGCCCGGGTAATCATTTATCGTTATTGAAATAATATAAACTATCCCATCTTTTAAGCTGGATCAAACTGCACATGGTGTGCAAATTTGTTAAAAACCGGTTGAGAAGTTTAGGAATCCATCGCGGACAAACAACGTGACAAACAATTTTTACACGCTTTTTATTAGCTTCACCTGTATGTTTGTATGTTTGTTTGTAACCGACTTCTTTGGGCGCGATTTTGACCCACTTTAAACGGCCAGATTTCGTTCAAACTTTGTAGATTTATTGAGGACCGATGACAATACACTAATTTGATAAAATTATTCCATTTTTCAATTTGCAAAATATGATTTTTGTTAAAGCGTGTGTTTTAGTTTTTTTAAACTATTATTTATTATATATTACTATCTGCGCCCCGCGGTTTCACTCGCCTAAGTCCGTATCCCGTAAGAATATCGGGATAAAACATGCCTATATGTTATTCCAGTCTACGTACGTGTCTACGTACCAAATTTTATTGCAATCGGTTGAGTAGTTTTTGCGCGAAAGAGCAACAAACACACACACACACATCGTTACAAACTTTCGCATTTATAATATTAGTAGGAAGTAAGAAGATATAGTGCGAGAAATTAATCAGCATTTCTATAATTTACGATTTAATAAATGCCACGGCTGCGAAGGCCCTTCAAACTCATTGGCCTTATTCGCAACGACTGCAACGATCGGTTGGTAGTCCTGCACTTTTTAATTAAGCTCTGCTTTTCCACATGTCTGCTTTTATATGCGCAGTGCAGTGCCGTATGTAGTGCGTAAAGTTTCTTCGCATTGAGAGCATTATATATATATACATACCTGCAATGATATAAAGCTGGAGAGTTTGCGCTCACCTCAAGAACTACGGGACTGACTTGTGAAAATGTCCTTGGACGTTGGATATATGACAGCTAGTACATAATAGCAATCGACATTTTAATTAGTTTTAATTCAGATTCCGTTGTATATCACGTTCACGTGTGGTAAGTCGGATTTTTGTTGTGTACTAGCTGACGCATACTTATGACGTACTTTCTTCGTTCGCTCTGACTTAGGATTGACGCTCATCTCCTATTGATCTTAACGTTTTTAAGTGCATATTTAGTATTCTGTGGGAGTGTGACGTTACGTAGCCTAAGCCGATTCGATTAAATTGAATGTTCCACAAAAAATAAAATAGATAAATTCGAAACAGCAGCTCCTGCGATAAGTTTGTATAAATAAACAATTAATTAAACTCCATCGCGGTGTATGCCGATATCTGGCGGATGAATTGGCCGCGGGTTTCAGCCAGTAGGTTATAATAAATAAGTTAAATAAGTAATAGTTATAATAAAACATGAACATTAAGTTATTATAATTATGACTTGCACATTTATAAGTCTAGTAAATATGACTAAGGATTATTTTAACATAACGATAGACAGCAAGTATTAAGATTTTATTAACTATAACTATGGAGGTAGGTGAAAAATAATAACTTACGGCGATTCTGGTTACAGAGTGTTGGTACGTACTGTTATGCACATTGTGATGAAATACAGATAATGCATTCCATGCTATAAACACGCATATAAATTATGTGTTTTCTTAATTCAGTTCAGTTTTTAAAACCAATTGGTGTTTTGTTATTTTTTCATTCAGAAACCCTAATTATTTCGTAACACCAACTGTAGGTTAGATATATTTCAATGTTAATAATAATTAATTAGGTATATAGTAAAAAAATACGCTTTAATGATAAAACTCAAGCAGCAACTCAATTGTCTCATTTGCTCTTATACAGAGTATTTGTAAGGATGTTATTTAATCTTGGCGATCTTAGGATCGCCATGATTAAATAACATCCATATTATATCCATCCATATGATTAGTCATGATAATAAGATAAACTCATTTAATTATTGTACTTTCATTGTTCTTTGATAAATGTACGAAGTTTGCATGAAATCTGTCCGTTTAATGTGGGTCAATATCGAGTCTAAAGGATCCGTCGCTTTCATTAAAGCATTCAGGTGAAGCTAATAAAAACGTGTTAAAAAGATAATGTTTGGTAATGTTTGGTTAGAAAAATAATATGGTAGGCCCAGAGTTAGATGGCGGGACGAGCTAGATACTTATTGCAAAGATTGGCTCAGAATTTCTCTCAATAGGGAGATGTGGACTGAGGGAAGAGAGGCCTTTGCCCAGCAGTGGGACAGTCATGGCTGATAAAAAAAAAAGATAATAATTTTTTTACAAAAAAAAAACATTCGGAATGTAACCTCTTCCTTTTTTGAATTCGATTGAAAAGATCTCTCGTAAATCTTCACGTTTAAAAAATTTCTAAAATCAAGTGCGGCGTTTCCAAACGCACTTACGAATGAGGAGCAAGTGTTGTGCTGTGTAATTAGAGCTGTAAGACGTTATTTTGTAACGCTCGCCGTGTATAGTGTTTTATTAATGTGTTTAATCATTTTTACGGTCCACTTTAATTGCCCTAATTGAAGTGTGGAATGCGTAAACGTATCTAGAGAATAGGCGTATGGAAATTAAAATAATGGCCGCTTTCGTAATGGAGATGGTTCAGTACAATGGTTATGGTATAAAACATTACAAAACTTTGTTTAGAAAAAGATATGTTTTTTGCGATGACGCATCTATGTCACAAAATAAATAATGTGAGAAGACATTATTCGTCAATCTAAAACTAATTAAACCAACGTAGACAGTGTCGATCCAAGGTTGACGAGAATTGTTTCTTATTTAATTCCAATGTGCTATAATTTGTCTGGGTTATTTTTACCCAGCTGACCCGTGTCCACGTTGTAGAGTGTCTAACATATTTTTTTTCAATCGGTCATATATAAATATTATCAGTCAGTTTGTCAATCAGTTCAAAATGTATTAAACAGACATAAAGCTCAATCCTATCGGAGTCACACATAGAAAGTTTGTCCATGTTTCATTAGCACATAAACAATCGTAATTTTATTTAAAAAAATACAAAATGAGATAAAACAAACAAGATTCTTAGTTTTCCGTTGATAACTCAAAAGATAAATATATTAAAGGAATTGTGAGAAAAATATCCCGAAAGAGGAGGATATTGCAAATTCCCAAATAATATAAGCGTGTTAAAAATATGTCCATTCGGTCGTAGAGCTGGACGCAAAGCGCTTTCATTTTCGTTTCTACGTCATAATATCTGAATGCGGATTGTGGATGGATGCGGATTAGCGTATATTTGACCTACTTACTAAATATTAGTGCCCGATCTGCAACTAAACTAACACAAACTTTGTTTTATATCTGATTTGGGGGGGGGCTACGGTGACGTCATCTAGTACTACTAATTTAAAAAGGACACCTGTACCTATAGATAATCAGACCATCTAGCGCCATCATTTTTCCACGCTGGAATTAGTACTGCTTTAAGACGTGATGGTGAAAGCAAAAATCCGTAATTTTTTCCGACGTATTGAACTAACGCAATTCCTGAAAATTGTTAAAACGTTTAGATACTGTTAGCAGATACTCGCGATCCATGTATCATAGATTTGCTATTGTTTTGGCAAAAACTGGTGTAATTTAATTACGACTTCGGATACTTATGCCGTCTTCTCTCAAGCTATCGTGAAGCTAGGTGTTGTTGAAATATGCATTATATGATGACGTATCTTTATAGAAGCAAAGCGTAACGGGGAAACAATTGCAAAAAAAAAAAAACTTGACGCATTCCCCAACAGGGGACATGCAATATTTATTTTTAACCAAATAACTACCTCGACACCCACCCATACAGTGTCCCTTTATTCTCTTTCTTTACAGTTTTATATCGATCTTAATATTTTTTTTTGTATGAAACGCATATGTGTTTTAAAAGTAACCATATAGAAACGTTACAAGTACCCCTCGTCGAAATTCACGATTAAATAAGAACATAATCTATGCGAAAGCACTGTGAAACACATACTCCAATTAAGTATAAGTGTAAATGATAAAACGCTTGTCATTATGATATCTACGTCTAGATTAATGAAGCAGTTAAACAGTTAATTGCTAAAGATATTACGGTACTTTATTATATTACGATAGCTGAGTGAACATTCACTCAAATTGAACTAAATGTTTTGAAATAACTGTAGCGTGTTTTTTTTTTGTTTACGAATTGTTTGCTCTTGAAGTCATGATAAAAGATAGTATTTATGAACTTGTATATAATGTTTTTGTACATTGTGTGGTATATTGAATGGATCTTAATCATCTCAAATGGCCAAAGACTCTCGAGTTGGAACGTATTTTCTTTTATTTTTATAGTGATGTTGAAATTAACGTAGGATCATAAAACGCGATCAACTCGAACAATCTGTTCAAACCCACACATATTAAAATTTCCTGCATCAAGGAAAACACGTTTACCAGGCAAATTTAAATTTCATATCTATATCTCTATCAATAGTAGTGTAATAAAGCAATTTTTTTAACAATTCAGATAGCAATTTATAACCCACTTTACAACGATTCATACATGATTTAACCGCGCGTGGCCGTGGCCTCTTTACGCGAAATTAGAGACACTTAGACGGTAAAGCTTATAAGATAAATAGTGAGAGATTGACTATCGTCAAAGTTTTCTGATGTTTGTTTGGGAAGTGGCGTCTGACGGAAGTATAAATCACTTGGACGGTTGATGAGCTATAATGGGGAGTGGGCAGTGGAATTGTGGAATATGTTATGGATTGAATATTTTTTTCGCGAGATGTCTGATATACATGTTTATGCCATTGTATCTGGCGAAAATTGCGAATTTAAATTGTACCTAATGTATATTTAAAGGAGTATTATATTTTTCTGCTTGAACATCTATTGAAACAGAAGTCGTATTTCTCGTTGGTTGATTTTCAACTATTACTATAATTTCTTGTAACTTTTTCATTATTTAATCACTGAACTGACAGCGTTTCAATCTTTTCATTCATATTTTAAATCACCGAAACATTAACACGTTAACATTACAATGCTCCACTCAGTATTAGCACACAGCGCAAAAGAGCTTTTGGTCCTTCGATGCGGCCGGCACATAACGCGCAATTAACGCAGCTATTGGATTCTGTGTAGTTTAGAAATCTCGGCGTTTAGCACAATGTGCGTTCATTCAGTGAACAATTATCACGGCGAGCGTACTAAAACAGACCTTGGCTTACGACCCACTTTCCTAAGCACCTCCAATAAACGTTGGTAATGAAGTCGCGTATGAACTTGCTTTCAGGGTTTCAGAACCAAATGTATACACCACATTATACATACATACATATATATTATGCCTACTGGTGTATTTTATTTTCGCGATAGTATTGAAGCGTCTGTTTATTAAAAATCAAAACAAAATAAATCAATTTATACGTAGCTTATAGCAAATGTGAACTAAGTTTTATCACAACTGTGTTTTTTAACGTTTAAATAATATAACTTGCACCAAATTTTGTTTCCGAAGTGATATTCTATTACAGAGAAATATTTAAAAGTTGTAAAAAAGGAAAACCTTAAGGATTAATTGTGCACTTCATTAATATTCAAAAGTTGCATGCTTCGATTGAAATAGCTATCCATTATTCAGATTAGAATGACACGACATTCGGAAACATATTTCCTACATAATGTCACTGTTTCATTTTGCTACATTGTCCTAGTAATTTAGCCCTGATGAGTGACGGCTCAATATTATATGTTATTCCATTAATTATTATAGTTAACTCTACAATTGTTGGTACGCTGTTGTAAGGAAAAAAATGTAATTAAAATTGGTTTGACTTATGGCCAAAAGTACCCACTTTACTAGGATCACCCAAAAATAAACCTCAAGTATCGCGAACTCCAACCTGAAGCATTTGTAGTTCATCAAAATCCTTTTCCTCCCTTTTTATCCGGACGAAAAATATTATTATTATTATCTTATTACTTAGTGCGTCGCATCAAATGAATATTTATTACCTACATGTTTGAATTGGAACTATTGGACATATATGTTAAAATAAATACTAATCCATAAATAAGAGAGTAGTTGTGGAATACACAGAGTAGAATATAAACGTTCTGTAGACGTGGCAACGAGAATCAGGGCGTATCTACCTTCCGCGATGACGTCACCGGATACTGCTTAACAGAAAATAAAATACGGATAATCAGGGATTACATATATTGCACTTTTATTGTCAAAGTGACGAAGGCATGTTATAATCGTAGCTGGGTTGATAAGCAAATCTTCTGTCCCATATTGATAGCGAGAATGAATGAGCGATAAGTAGTATCAGGTGTTTCACGGCGTTCCTTCGATAAGGTTTTTAAGACACGGCACGTGAATTGTATGCTATCAATAAAATTATGATGGATATGTAAGGCCCGACTATGATGACTTCGTAAAACAAATGTGTAAGGAAGGAGATTTATTCTGAATAGTTATAATATATTTATTTCACCACCGACTTTATTTAATGAATTGCATGTATTAATAACGTAACTAATGATGACACTCTTTTGATAAAATTTTGCGATGATCGGTTAGAAAATAGTACACTTCGATGTGTTCATTTTGCTTCCGCTTGAGAGTTTATTGGGCTGGCTTGTAGGTGGTAACTACATCATACTCTAAATGGTTGCGATATAAATTTGCAATGAATTATCTTACATTGTTTTCTGATCTATCTCGGGATAAGATTAGATCCAGGTCTAACAGGATTATCTATGTTTAATTATCTGCTGTCAGTGCTCATGGCACGATAAGGGCATTTTATCAATATTGGCGTGCATGAAGTTGTACATATTACGCACAAGTATGTAGTACCATCTGCTAAGTTAAAATTAAATGCAAAAAACATGGTTTTTAATACTTATACAACATGTAAAAATGTAGATTTGTGAGAACCTCATTAGCACGTCAAATCTTTATAAAACTAAATAAGAAATATATGTTTTTGCATTTAATTTAATGTCCGATGGTATGTTTTTGCGCGCGTCATATGAAATCGTTATTAAGTAGTAATTTTAAAAGTTGCTAATTTGAATAAGTTAGATGAGTCTTAAGAGATTATCATCGCAATATATAATCAATACAATGAAGAAATTATTCTTAGGCATCATTTTTTATGCTTCCATTAATCATGCTTTTCTTTAAAATTGCAATAGACATTTTAGTAGAATCCTGATGATGAATGGTCTAGCTATTCATGTGTAGGAGTCTGTATTGCTTTAAATCATGAAGGGCTTATATCTTTTCACACAAATTACATAAAATTTAAATTCTTGCATACATGTAACGGAGTCGT
>NC_052103.1:1573717-1611782 GCF_012273895.1 Zerene cesonia
GACAGATTCGAAATTCAAATGTAATATTTTTTTATAATTAAGTGTAACAGTATTTATGGCCAGACTAAGTATACCTTTCTTCTGCAGATATGCGCATTAGCAAAGCAGCTGGACATGACGGAGCGGCAGGTGGAGCGCTGGTGGCGGCTCCGCCGGAGTCAGGACAAGCCCTCCACGCTCACCAAGTTCTGCGAGAACCTCTGGAGGTGTACATTCTATCTGTACAGCTTCTCCTATGGAATATTTATACTGTGGGACAAAGAATGGTTGTGGGATATTGATCAGTGTTACATTGGATATCCGCATCAAGTGAGTCATATGATATTTTGTTTGTATGATTGTGCTATTAATTTAGATCAGAGCTTATTTATCTACTGTTTGTTTGACTTAATTCATCTTTTTAATTCGTAAAAAGCATACAAATGAAAACATTTTTTTGTTTAACCTTGGGTAAAGGGAAATCTAGACAAGGATCCTGAAGTGTACTTAAATTTCTACATTTTGTTTGTTATCTACTTTTTTATCTTCATAATTTTCGTCTACATATTTTTCGGCTTCTATTTGCAGGGTCTCACTAGCGACGTTTGGTGGTACTACATGATATCCTCGGCGTTCTACTGGTCGCTGACCATATCCCAGTTCTGGGACGTCCGGCGCAAGGACTTCTGGCAGATGTTCGTGCACCACATCGCCACCATCGCGCTGCTCTCGTTCTCGTGGGTCTGCAACTTGCACAGGATCGGCACGCTCGTGCTGCTGGTTCATGATTGTGCTGATATATTCTTGGAGGTAATTTGTTTGGGGTCGATTTTTGGGAGAAGTTTGTTATTAATTTTTCATAATGGGATTTCATGTTTTAGCCAACAAAGTTAAGTTTGTGACAGTCATATATATACATTTCAGGATATACTTTTAACTGATGTAAAAGTTTAATTTTAGTTTGTGGAGATTTTAATGAATTGGAGATTGATAGAATATTGTTAATATTCTAAGAGAGACGTAGTAAACATGCATTTAAAACTTCCTTCTCTGGGATTCTGGGATTAAATCAGTGTCAACATATCATGTCTTTTAGTAGAGCTTTTGACTCTTAATCTTTTTCAAGATAAAAATAAATTTCATACAGTAAAAAGTTATGAGCTTAACACAAAACAATGCAGTCGTATTGAAAACCTCCTTTTTTTTTGAAATCGATTGAAAATAATTAGGTGTAAAACAATTTGACCCAAGACACAATGTTGGTGGTAATTGCAGGCGGCGAAAGCAGCGAAATACGCGAACTATCAGAAATTCTGCGATGCTATATTCACAATATTCACGGTCCTATGGATTATCACTAGATTAGGGATATATCCGTTCTACATTATATGGAGGTGAGCATAATGTAAAACTTATTTGTAAAACTGTAATAATAATGTTCACCATAGGAGAGGCCTACGTGCAGCAGTGGACAGACAAAGGCTGAGAAGAAGAATATTAAACTGAAGAGTTTGTGTGGACGCGCTAATCTGAGGCATACTGATGCGCACTGTGTGAATTTTGGTATACTATGCGGGGAAAACCCCGCGACTGTTTATTTCTTCAACTATGGGTAGAAAGTTAGTGTAGAACATAGGAAAATATAAAAATCAATCTCTTACTTATCAGGACAGCGACTGGTATTTCTATATTTAGACTTCCATGTATTTTAGGTGATAGAATAGTTTGGTTGCAAATGCTTACAATGTAATCTTACAGATATGACTCGCTTTCAATTAAATCTATTTTAAGCGATATCCAGAAATGTCGTTGAAATGATTCGTTTATTGCAATCTTAATTCCTATGAATAATTTACACATCGCTTTATGCCATCGTTTCTGGGTAAATTTGTGATAACGAGTTCACGTATTTTTATCATTTAATACTACGTTTAAAAATATTATACACGAGGAAAAGTCGGATATACTCGTAAACGAATTGCTTCTATTCTCTAAAAAAATCCGCAATATAAATATAATTATTTTTAAATTCCAGTACATCAATAAGAGCGCCAATGCTGCTGCCTATGTTCGCCGCGTACTACATATTCAACTCGCTACTGTGCCTGCTGCTGTGCCTTCACATGGTCTGGACGTGGCTCATACTGCAAGTCGCGTATAAGGCTATTAATGCGGGAAAGGTAATGACGTCATTACTGGGTGTGTGTGAAGTCCCTTTGTTTATTATGTCGTTGTCTTTAAAGGAGCTGGAGGTTTGCATAATAGTAAGCCGCCGCCTATAATCATGTGCAGAGGACTTACGCCCCTGCGAATGCATTGCCCACTTTAAAAGATCACGAAGAAGAAGAAGAGATTATAGGAGATTTTGAAAGAGAAAGAGAAGAATGAATGTATTAGTGAGGGAAGAAAGGAAAGCACTGAGAAGGGTGAGCAAAGGATGCTGTTTGAAAGATAATAGCATTCTCATTCTACTGTTTCGCGGCGATCTTCTATGGGGGGTGTGGCACCTTCCCCGGTGCGAGCTGGCTCAATTCCAACCATAGCATTCTCGACTTCCCCGTGTCCACTTGTCCAATTTCGCGTTGGGGCTCCTTTACTCTGACAACAAGGCGTTGTGAGCAATATTTTCGCTCAATCAGCATTGTCAGTCTTAAAGCGTAACACATTCAATAGAATTTAAACGTTACTCTCACGAAATAAGGTGTAAATTTGAATGTAAGTTTACACAACCCTGCTCCGACATTTTTTGACGACCATTTAATGATCATGAGTCTAGGAGTTTATAGTACCTACGTCACTGGAAACCGGCCATAAATGTCAAATAATCTATACTAATATTATAAATGTTAAAGTAACTCTGTGTATCCGTCCATATCTCTCCTTCGTGCCTAAACCACTGAACCTATTTGGATGCGATTTGGTAAAAATATACTTTGAAACCCGAGAAAGGACGTATGATTATAAGCCAAAGGAGGACTTTTAAACCCAGAAGTCCCAAGAGAACAGGAACTGTGCTAGTTTTCCTTTGAATTACCTCAGTGGTTTTTCTTCGTTTGTTACACAACATTTAACTTATGTTATTTCCTTTTTTTGTTTTGGTAATAAAAAAAATAACGGGCGAAGCCGCGAGCCTATCGCTCGTATATATAGTATATAATATAATAGTTAAAAATAAATATATATTATTTCAGATGGAGGGTGACATCCGCAGTTCTAGCTCCGACGTGAGCGACAGTTCACATCAATCCAACCACAGTACCCCTAACAGATTGAATAGTAGGAAGTGAGTATTTGTTTGTTATGTGGAATTTTTTTTTTAAGCTTTGTATTGATTTTTTTATGCTAGAGCGGGCAACTGAGCTGGTGGTTCACCTGATGGTAAGCGATCACCACCGCTCACGAACACTTGTGGAATAGTGCCTCTGCGAATGCGCAGCCCGCTTTAGAGAGAAAAGGGATAACGATAGGATTCACGACTGGAAAGAAGTAATGGATTCGGAAGGGTGAGGTAAAGGAAACGGGCCTTAGTCAGATGTCAGTAGGAGGCGGTGCTAAGAAGCTGTTTATTTTTTGTTTAGGGCATTACACTGACTTCAAACCAAAGTAGCACATACAAATAATAGTATTTTATTCACATTAAAAGTAAGAAGTTTGCATTGTATCAAATTAAGTCCGACTTTTTTTCATACTTTTTGTTTTTTAAATTGGTTTCCATTAGTTTTTTTTTGTGTTAAATGTCCATATAAGCATTTTAAATTTTTTTTTAATCACGCATGTAGTAGGTATATTATAATTGGTTGTTTTTTAAGCGTGCTAAAGCAAGGGTAGAGCCCTGTATGTTCTATAAAATCGTTTATAAATATGTTTTATACTTGGTAATAATACTTATTTTCTTATTCCAGGGAGAAATAATCAACTCCAGAGGCTTCGAATGCTTGGCAAAGTTTTTTACGTGTTATACGTATTTAAAATAACAATTATATTTCTTTCAAGAGTTGATCTTGATCATGTACTGAGTTACTATTTTTTTTATTATTAGAATTATCGAGCGCGGATACAAAGCTTTTGGGCAGCATTTGGAAAAATGTGTTGCCAACTTAAAAATATAATTATTTACTTTTATTTTACTTGGTTTAAATTTTTCTTTTTTTTTTATTATATTTTGTTGTTGTGAGAGGTAACGTACTTGGCATTTTTTTAATTGTAAATGTAATATGAACACCAAATAATTGTATTAATATTGAGATCAATAATATATCATACTAATGTCCAATATATTTTATAGTTGTAGTTAATTTAAAGCTATTAACTTAATTTTAATATAAACAATTAAATATATCAACAATGCACCGGTGCGTCAGTGTTAGTTGGATAAAGTTTTATGAAGCTATTTTGTTAAAACAAAAGGTATACTGTTTTATTACTAAATTACATTTGTTTTAAATGAACATCTACCTATATTCATGTAGTCATAACTAATAATTATTAATTTTTTCGTAATTCAAGATTTCAGTTTATAATAAAATGTATACCATATAAAATATACATCAATGCTAGAAAGCTAATCTACCCGAAACCAACCGTCTGGCGCCGTAACGCGTTACGTTACGAACCGGTTTATCCTCCCATAAGAAGAAATCACTTCAATAGAGGCCAAAATAGTTCCATTAATTATGTATGGAGTGATCGTGTTATTCCCATAAATGTAATTTTATTTTAAAAGTGGAGTGAGGCGCACCGTACACTAAATTTTTCGTAGAAAATTAGGTTGATCTGTCACACTCTGAGATGAAAAACTCCGGTCTGCCGATTGTACCCGAGCGACATATGACGGACGGCTGCTAAATTAATGGTATTCACTTTTATTAATTCTAAATAACATTAATTATTAATTTTAATATTAAAAAACTATATACGCACAGTTGTACAAATAATTTGAAAAATTTACAATTTTACATTACATTTGTCACAAATTAGACTTTAAGTACTGTAGTTAGGATTGATTTTTGTATGTAACTGTGAGTCTATAGTTTTGCTCCATGCTGAGAATTATCGTCTAAGGTCGATTAATGTCGGATATTTAGTGCTCGTTTTAAATTGTTTTTTTTATTATCAAATATTATATATTTATTGATCAAATACGTGAAGCTATCGTACCAGCGTTTATTAAAAATGTTAGCATTTTAATTACCTTTAGCGGGACCACTTGGGCTGTATTTATGAAAACAACGTTTAAAATCTTGGCAATTCCTCAATCATAATATATTGAAAGGCTCATTTATGAGTAAAAGTAACAAGTCGATATCTTAAGACATAACTATGTCAACGTAATATTGATTCATCGTATTTTTAAACTAAATATACAAACTTTTGAGTTACTGCGTTCTCACATGTACTCGTTGTATTGAAAACAATACTATGTACTTTCAATTTAATAATAAAAAATCATTCATAAAATGTCCCCCCCCCCCATTTAGATATATTCAAAGAACAAATGATAATACTATGAACCACATACTTACCAGAAGGAATGTTACCGCGTTGTTTTATAAACTAAGTTGTTTATTTACTGTTTTTCTTTAAATAATAATAAATTTTTCTGTCGCAGCGCAAAAAACGCATTTGACAGTAATATGCATCTCGAGCTTAACAATCGTGTTGTTTCATCGTAATTAAAATTCAAATAAGTTAAAGGGAGATGGCACGATATTTGTGCGTTAGGTCTATATAAGTTTACGAGACGTACGGTTTTGGTATGGTTACAAATATACTATGAAATATTACCAAAAAGTCCATATCAATTGAAATAAATTTCTTCGCACTTTATATAGTTAGATAAGTAGGGAATTTGCTAAATCACCCCAAAGACGCTTTCATAGGATACAAATAGTTAGATAATGTTATTGATTATAAATATATTACGGTTGTATTTAGGAAAATTTGTTAGTCTTAACTTGCATACTTAATTTTTCAACAATATTTTCTCGAGAATATTGTGTGTACCGTTTGATTAATGTGAATGCTGTGCCAGCGCAGAACCAAAGAAACGAAATGCACATGTGTTTATATTATATCCATACAGATTACAGATGAATGAACAAAATATACGAACTCTTGTCAAATTTTCTTTTTTATTTAGTTATTTATTTTTTAATAAATAGGAAGAAACGTGGTTACTTTTTGGCGCCTATGTTGTCTATGGTTAGAAGTCTTTTACGTAAAATAAACAGATGGGATATATGCTAAGGTATCTGTGCCTTTGTTAAAATGTTAATCATAATTATTATTATAATTAATGTAATTAGATGTATGTTTGCTATTTTTAAGTGAACGGTACCATGAATAGATGGAAGTTAGAATAGTGGCGCCATTAAAAAATTGTGAGTGTATAGCAAATATCGTTTATGAAAATAAGAATCATCAATTGATAAAGAAAATGTCGGTGCGAAATTATTTTCCAAAGAAACCCCCCATTTCTTGAAATTTGTTATATCATTCACACTTAATTAATATGTAAGAGAGAACAAACATAGTATATGTATTGATTTGATATTTTAAAACAGCAGATATTTTACTTACTGTTTTTTAATGGCGCGGCTTAGACTTTAGTAAAAATTTGTACAAGTGACAACATACGGTCTTATGAGTACTTTGTAGTAAATCCAATTATATTTAATTGTTAATTGTTTGGTACTATGGTAAAAGAAGAATAGTTATAATTTAATTAATTTGTATTCCAAAGATTTTTATTGATTGTGTTCAAATACTGGTTATTTACGGACAGTTTATTTATTGAAATTGTAAGAAAGTCTTTCAAGTTAACGAAATTGAGCTTTATGTTGAGATTTATGAAAGTGATTTAAGGAAAATGCGTGGATGAGCTTCGTTATGCACTTGTATTACTTTATGTATGCAGTAAAGAGAATGGAATTAAAAGATTTGATGCTACACATGACATGTTTGTTTCATTTAATGTTTACCCGATTTTCAATGACAGAGATTTTCTAATTTAACATACTATACAAATGTGTCTTAATCGATAATTTAATGTGTTTGTTATATTTAACCCAGCGGCGAAAAACTTTTTTTTTTTCAAATTAAATGTGGCCTATTAATTAAACCTTTAATTGGTAATATAAAGCTATCAAATATTATCAAAATCTTCCTGTTCTTAGGTTTGGTTCGTAGGTGATTGACGCACGTACATGATACATACAGAAAAAAATATTCACGATTTTATTTAATATTTTTGTTTGTTTTTTGACGTGACAACGTCTTAAATTAGGTTGCGGCTCGGAGGCACTTATGAAAAAGGTAACGTTACGATGAGTCACCGAACTATGATCGGTCCGCCGCGCGCGCAGCACTAGAGAATTAGGCGCATTGAATCGGCGCGTGATTGTGTCTCTGTCTCTGTCTTTTTAGTAAACAAAATATATTTTCTATAGTTAAAATTTGTGCAATTCTTATTTTCATTCAATTCCTTGTTCCTATTGTGCAATTTAATAATATTCATATCAATAAATATTCTACCGAGAAAAAGACGTTGTCACGTAAAATCTTCGCCCGTAAAACCGACTTTACAGGCAACCATTTTTTTTTTTATAATAGTAGACCGAACAAGATTTTATGTAAGAAAATATTATTAACCTTAGAAAATAAGTTTAAGACAAAATTTAAACTTTTCACTGTTCGCGGCTTGCGCGTGGTTCACGCAATGACAAGTCTCACAAAGTGAAAATAACGTTCATATATTTTATGTGGGAGTCGAGCTCGCTTCGGCACGAATCGGGCCAGCTTGCACCGTAAAAGTACCACACCCCACACCGGAGTGAAATAGTACCATGCTAATTTATTTTCTACGGTGAGTAGGGGAGCCAAAGGCCCGTTTCCTTTTCCAGTCTATTCCCTCTTTCCAATCGTCAATATTTTCCTTTTTCTTTACCTAAAAGCGGGAAGCGCATTCAATCAAAGCGATCTCTGCTTTGATTTTGCTCTGTTGTTTATCGAAGAAAAACCTAATTGACTATGATGTATATTGTAGACACAAGTAACACAGAGTATGTAATACACTACCTACGTAGTGAGACTGTACAGTAGCTGGCAACTTTTGTTTCCGTTATGTCTAATCTAATGTCTTGAATTGTCTATCAATCACTTTATCCGTCAAACGAATGTGGTGGTCGCCTGCGGTAGTGAGAAGTAATTTATTATTTTTAGTTATATTTTCGTTGAAACAAGCTGAGTGGTGACTTCAGTAAATTAAATTATACGTGTTATAATGCTTCAGTCGGTAATAAATACATTTTGGAGTGAATATGTTTGGTTACCGCCTAATACAACATGGGCTGACATTGCGCCTGGCCCGGATAAGACTGTAATTTATACGGACCATCGGCATGTTTTCTTTCCTATACCGTTAGCGCTTGCTTTTATAAGTGTACGCTATGTATTAGAAAGGTAAGTGCCAAATCTTTCAATTACTCATCGAAAAAACGTGGGTTCATTCACGAATATTTTTCACGTTACAAGTCCGGGGGCGTAACTAAAATTTGTCGATTTATTTATATTCATTTCATTCTATAATCGCATCAATAGGAACACGTTGCTATACCTTTTTGAAACGGAAATCATGCATTTCTTGGGATTCCTTAAAAGGATTAGAACAAGAAATCGCTAGTATGTTATTCGTTTGAATTATTATATTTTTCAAATCAAGCTTTAAAACATGTAAATTCTACATATAAAGATGCCATTCAAGTATAAAATATTAATATGTTCATAATATATATGTGCATAAACATTATTAATTATAAATTCACTTCCCTGTAATAAATATTAAATATGAGTAAATCTAATAGTATTTATTAAATAAGAGAGATAATTATGATGGTCGAATGATTTTTTATTGAATCTGCATCAAAGTGTACAAAATAACAAGTAATTGTTTATTTCCAATTCATGTGAGTTTTGAACGAAGTAGAGCTAGATATAATAGTCTTATTTTCATTTAATACAAATATTTATCTTGAATATTTAATAGCTACAATATTTCCTTATGGTAAAATATCTTATTTAATTTGATTAAATGAGTGAATGATAACAGCTACTTTGATAATGTCACGATAAAGAAGTACAATAAATCTGTCATATGATAATATATTTGCATATAATTTTACTAGGCATCTGCTGTGATAAGCATTAGTTTTTTCTATAATATATCAGATGAATTTATAATGTGCGAATAATTTATATGAAAAACATATTGCTGGTATCAAATATTTGAATGGTCATTGTATTTAGTGTATTTGATAATTGATATAAGTTATTTGGTAAAACATAGTTTAATTTTGTTATACTTTATTTGTGATAATAAATACGCTTATAAATTTTTTACAAGTGATAATAAGAATATACTTAAGTAATCTGAGTGTTAAGAGATTCTTAAGTTATTGTCTATGTCTGTAAGACAACCTATCTATAAATTTAAAGAAAAAGGAACAATCTCTGGGAATTAAAAACTTCAATGTTTCTGAGACTGTATCAATGTTGGTGGCCTGTATCCAGGAGTCTAAGCAATCAAAGCAGTTTTCTCATATCTCAAAACCATACTATATTCTGTTTGTAAACATGAAATATGATTGTGTACATCTGTTTAAACAAACATTTGAGCTGAATTTTGGTTAATCTTATCTCTGGTTATCTGCACAACCATTTATAAGGTAAATAAATGGTGTTTGTATGGTTTTAGCATTAATGTATTTTCAATTGCAATTTAACAATTTAAATTCTAATTTATTTAGTTTATATAAATAATATTAAGGTTTTTTTGTTTAAACACTCTCATCTCAGGAAATACTAATTCAAATTGAGATATTATTTTTGTGTTCATTAGTCCATTTATTAGGAAAGTTTTGTACTTGTAGGTAATATGGCTAAACAAGATATTATCTGAAATATTTCATAATATGCATTCATTTATGGAAATATCTAGCACTGCAATATGACACTTCATGTGGATTTGTCTCCTTTGACAAACAGGCTGATTTAATTTTAGATATGTGTAATATATCACAACTCACACATTGCCTGGTTTATAAAATTTATTAGAATAATATTCACTAATTAATTTCTACATTTTCACACATTCAATAATTTAAATACTTATTATCCTGTGTTGGCACAATTTAATAACTGTAGGTAATGATTTAATACAAGAATAAGTCAAACACACAATACAAAAGAATATAAATAAGAAAATGGGAAACTTTACTCCAATGTGTTTATCAATAAATTGTGTCATCATCAGCCCA
Organism: Zerene cesonia; assembly: GCF_012273895.1. Taxonomy (NCBI): domain Eukaryota; kingdom Metazoa; phylum Arthropoda; class Insecta; order Lepidoptera; family Pieridae; genus Zerene; species Zerene cesonia. The sequence continues at coordinate 1,584,010 of NC_052103.1, forward strand.
TATATGTTCCAATTGCTGGGACTCTGGCCTCCTATTAAGGTTCAGGCCTCAATCCACCAGCCTGGCCAAAGCCGGTTGGCAGATGTCACATGATTTAAAACTTTTAATTATTCAACATGGCGGTATCCTCACTTTCCTTGACCGCTTTGAGCATTTTTAATTTGTCAAATCGATTTATTTCTTGCACACTCAACCTATCGCAAACCCCCAACTTTGCTTTTAGTCCAAGGTCATAACCACAAAGCCACCACTGCTCTTAATGTGTAAATTGTTTTAATCTGTTAAGAATTCTTTCGTTTACAAATGTAAAATACTCACATAAGAATATACACAGCAGACTATGAAGCTCTGATTAATGTAATCACACAATTTTAGGTTCATCTTTGCCCCATTTGGAAAATACTTGGGCATCAAGGAAAGTAGATCAAGACGGGCACCAGACAACCCAAAACTCGAAGCCGCATATAGAGCAGGCCCTAAGACACCCAAGCAAGTAAGCGAATTTAAATTGTTTTTACCAGTCATCATTTTATTAGTCATGACATTTTAATGAGGGTCGCTCTTATCAGGTTTTAAATTGTAATAGGAACAAATTGCACTTGTGTATATGTACTCTGTATATACTTTGAAGAATGAAAATACTTTTTATTTTATGACAATTATCTTGCAGATGGTAATACATGTTTAACAAAATGTTGCAGTTTTTAGTGCTGTTTATGAGAATTTTAATTATTTTTAAAATAAAAAAAATCCCTAATAATATTACCAAAAACTATGTAAGTTCTTAGTTTTTTTTTCTACTTTTTGACTTGTCATTATGCTAGCTTCAAAGATACATGTAATTTACCCTTAAATGGGTAACATGAACACAAAATGGGGCGGGTTTGTTTGTTTCAAATCTGGTTCACAGGACCTGATGTAGTTTTCTCATATAATTGACTTATATATAAAGAGCAACATTTCTAGGTATTTTGTACTTATCTTCCTCAAGTTGACGAGTCAAGGGAATACATTTATCTTAAAGGTAATGATTTACATTGCTATCTTTTTGCATGTCTCTGATATACTTGATTATAGTTTATTTACGGCATGTTGAATATGTTTCCATTATGGTCAGTCGGACTGGGTATGGGTACCCATTAACAATAATTCATGAAGCTGTAAGCTATAGTAGTAAAAGAGAGTTTACCCTGTCTACATATATGTATAATATTCATAATAATATTTAAAAAAATATTCGATTGAATATATTTGAAGCGAATCCGACAATTTTGAATTTAACTTTTTTGTTATTCGTATATTCTTTTGCCATAAAATAAAAAAAAAAAAACATTTCGCTATAATGAAGTTCAAAAAGCCCTATATATTTCGCCACCATAAGTAGATATTTTATTTTTGTTTCCATCACACCTGCTTACTTTCACTTTAATTAAGCAAAACTATTTTTACTACCTAAAAAAGTAAACCAGAAATAGTTTATCAGTTTGTGCCATTCATATATTATATACTATTTGTTTAAGTACGATCGTTAAATAAGTTGTCATTTTCTTCTTAAACGCAGCAATTTTATCTCCGAGACCCAGCTTGTATTATTATATTACACAAGCTGTAACCCGCGGCGTCATTCACGTGGTACCCGGCTACAATGTAGCCTATGTTTTAACCCAGACTATGTATATCTATTCTAAATTTCATGTAGATCTCAACGGTACTATTTTCGTCTTATATATTATCATAGAGTATAGACCTCTGGATAATATTCCTCTGTTCAATCCTTCTGGTAATTATTTATATTTTTGGTAGAGCAGCAGTAGGCCCGAATTACAAGGGCATTAATCAGAGCGTTTTGAATAACTACCTGACCCAAAAAACTATTCCAACAGACTGTTATATAAGTTTATAGCAGTATATACCACCGTAAATCTCATATTTATGTTCTGTCTGTTTTTATACGACATTTGTGGCATTTTCATAGAACTATTGCGTGACCTGTTCATCATCAGCCCATATATGCTCCCACTGACCCCAGATTATAATTAGGTAAGTCAAGAGTGAAGTGGCTTGTGGGCAGGATTACTTCAGTAACACGTTTTGAGAATTTATTTTTCCTTATTAAATATGGAATTTTAATTCTCAAACATTTTTCTATAAGTACATTATTGCTTTCCTCCCATGTTGATTATTAAGGTTCCATACCTATAGGGTATGTAAAACCCTTTTAATAATTCTTTGTTGTCCGTATGTCTATCCGACCGTCTGTCACTAGGCTGTATCTCTCGGACCGTGTTAGTAAGGCAGTTTTTCAGAGATGACGTATTTGTGTAACCGCTAAAAGTAATAAAAATCGATTCTTAGTAACGTTTGGCACGCATGGGCGATTTGTTTTTCAGTCAATTTTAAACATATTTGTATGAAAACTTTAGTGTCGCATGTCCGGCTCGCACTTGACCGATTTTCATAAAATTTCAAATCTGCAATTTTAGATACATAATTCTGAACAAAAAAAGAGATGTTACGGACCATTCATTGGTGGCAATTTTCAAGTTACCTGTTATTAGGTTATCGTGTAGTTAGTAGCAGATATGCCCTCGATAATCGATATACTCGGCATTCTATTCATGATTTTATGAACGACATGTACAAATAACTATGATGCCATTTAACTAACACGTTTGTGTTAAACGTATTATTATAATCACGTGGAATACTTAAGACACTTGGTATCTACTACAAATCCTCTTATTTGAAACTTATAATTGGCATGGCTCTGGTATATTAACGAAATATAAATTTATTCGCAAAATCTTTCGATATATGATTTTGCGAACACACAACACAACTTGTTTTCTGGTCAGTCGAAAGGTCTCGCTGCGTATACGTTAATTGTTTTTAATGGGTACGGGATAAGGAAAGGACTGGTGACAGGGATATAGGAATCGACTGGGAAGCGTTAGGGAAAGGTCCCCGACTTCCCCACTCGCCGAGTGAAAGACAGTTACTGCATTCGCAAGCTTACTGTTCCAGGCCGAACTTCTGTGGGGTTTCAAAATACGTTATGATCCTCTGTTCAATTCTTCTGGTAATATTTATATTCTTAGTAGAGCAGCAGTAGGCCCGGTTTACAAGTGCAGACTCAAAACAGCTATGCTATTTTTTGTTTTCATTTTAAATTATTAATTAAACCACATATTTCTTTAAACAATAGTTATTAGGTATTACTCAAGATTAATTTTGTTTACGTATATTGTGCGAATGTAAATTGAGTAATTATCATATAACCTATTTGTAATTCGGCGCTGTAACTGATTAAAAATAATTTTGTACTGTTTAAATGGTCGCAAAGCAGTCATATAAATAACACCAGTGTGCATATTTTAAAAATGGCTGCAGTCGCATGTTCCTTGGTATGTCGGATAATTTCGTGGCGACAATAACAAAACAACAATTATATTCAACATATTTGGAGAAACATTCATAAAAAGTATGATGGATACGAAGAAAATAATTGAAGCGGTACTAATATTCGGAGACTCGTATCCTTTTTTCGTTTTCAAAATCGGTCCAGTAGTGTCTGAGATTAGCACGTTCAAATAAACAGACAAAATTGTCATATTTATATTATTATTATTATTTTTTGATTATTGACATTTAAGGTACATTTATTCGTTTAAATTGTTTCTTCTTATTCATAAATAGAATCGCACTGTTATTTGATGTATGATGATTTATGAAGCCACTAAGCCTTACAAATGGTTAATATAATGAAATGGACAAAAACCTTTATGCTACAACAAACATCGTCGATTCGATGTCGAACATACGTCCATATGAATAAGGTTGAATTCTGATTGAATGATGCTAGTTTTTATGTACTCGTACGATTATGTAAGTATATAAACGGCCTGAAACCGCTATTGTAGAACGCAATGTATTCTTGGCTTGTAATAAAATAAGACTATATAACTTTGTATAAAGAAATTAGATAATACTGAGCATCCAATTATCCAGTAGGATAGGATGCTCAGAATTATCTAGGATTAGTAAATCCTACTATCCTACTTCCTACTAATATTATAAATGCGAAAGTTTGTAAGGATGTGTGTGTGTTCGTTGCTCTTCCACGCAAAGACTACTGAACCGATTGCAATGAAATTTAGTACGTAGACAGCTGGACAACTGGAATAACATATAGGCAACTTTTTACCCCGATATTTCTACGAGATACGGACTTATGCGGGTGAAACCGCGGGGCGCAGCTAGTCTATCATAATACCATACAATTAATATAGGGTGTTATGTGTTTTTTTTTACGAATGAATCTTGAAGTTTGATGGTTGAGTTTTTCAGCGCAGCAAAAAGCAGCCTATGTTAAAAAACACACACACTTTGACACTTTTATCACACTATCACACTAATATTAAAGATGTGAAAGTTTGCTTGTTTTGAAGTTTTGTTCGTCAATCACGCTGAAACATCCGATCTGTCTGAATAGGATACTTTTTTATCCCGATTAAATGCTGCCTCGGGATAAAACAGGAATAGACAGTCACTAAATCATTTGTAGATGTCCTAATTCCACGCGGACAAAGCCGCGGACGGAAGGTAGTAAATTATAATATTAGTGAGGATGACACTCTAAATAAATATAAATAGAATACGTATATATTTTTACAAAAAACTAAACTGCCTTCAAGTTGTCAGAACTCGAGCGAATTTATACGAATGGGACCACATAGCAGGCACTAGCCTTCAAATAAAAAAAAACGTAATTAAAATCGATTAACCCAGTAAAAAGTTATACGATAACAAACAAAAAATTGCATTCGCATCGATAACCTCCTTCTTTTTTGATGTCAGTTGATATAACATTGTAGCTACTCAAACTACATAAGTGAAGTCCCGTGTCCCCTAGTGGGGTATGAGGCAGATGATGTACATCTGTTTCACTGATCGATTTTCTTTACGGACAAGTAGGTGATCAGCCTTCTGTGTCCTGCCAGACCGAAACATTCTCTTTGTGCGTCCCCACCGGGAATTGAACCCAGGACCCCTCGGTTCTACGCTCTCGCGTTAACCATTGTACCAAGGAGACGGTCACTCAAACTACATAGCGGTTTCGATATAGTTTACGACGGTATTAATTAAAACAGCTTACTTGTGACTATTATAAATGCCTCGAACAATGATAACATTAATGTTCAAATTCTTATAGTGCGTCGATTTTCTGGTTCTGAATCGATTAATTTTATGTAAATTTCACGTATTTATCGATTGAATAAGTTGAGTTATACGAGCCTTAATTAGCTTATCTAAGTAAAGTTTCAAAATATCTATTGAATATGGACGTTTTATGGTAAGAAGTTTTATCTGCCCTTCGAAGTGTTTCTCGTACGATTCACTTCTTTACCGTGTGTTCGTATAGCCTAAATTTGAATAAATTATACGTGCTAGAGTTAAAATACGATTTCCCAAGTCAGAACTAGTTCTGCCTAAATGCCTTCGTTACCGCTAGTTCTAAGTTGGGAAAGCGCCCGACCGAGTACGGCCCCTCCAGCCCCCTCCATTCATGCGACAGCCCAAGCCAAGTTTCGCGGTCCCCGACAAGGGGGGACGCCCTTGAGCGTGTCGCTACCAGGGTGAATCCTCAGTTCACACATGGGTCCGTGCTAAGATGTAGTAGCCCTTCAGCATCTGCTGGCATCGAGAATCACCACAAAAAAAAGTTGGGAAACCGCGTTAAAAACTACAATTAATGACTGATATACGAAAATGTGTTTGTTTGTTTGTCTTTCTTTAATAACGTCGCACGTCTTTCACGTCGCATCGGGGCGATGTTATGTTATTATTGTGTCTGGAGATAGGAGGCTGGGGAATAACGAAAGCTTTTTAACGCGGTGAAACATTGCATTCCCATTTATTACAACGCGGGCGAAACTGCGGGTGGAAGCTAGTTATATAAAATTATATAAAAATACTAGCTGACCGAGCAAACGCTGTTTTCTGCCTTACTCTTATCATTTAGCGGTATGAAAAATAGATGTTGGCCGATTCTCAGACCTACCCGATATGCATGGAAAATTTCATGAAAATCTTTCGAGCCGTTCCGGAGGAATATGGTAACTAACAATGTGACACGGGAATTTACATGTTTTAATACCTAGTTCATACTTTCATGAATGCCAACATCAATATTTCAATTAAATTGAAATACAATAATCGTTGTCTTTTGCACTTTTTATTTTACACGTTTAGTTAATTATCGAGGTTTGACCGTCGGGGTTACATCATTAAACAGAATAAGTTAAATAGAGCGCAACAATCTGTAATTATACTTTGTTAACGCACTAATATTTTATCAAGGATGAAATATACGCTCTGTCAATCAAAAAATAATGTATTGGTGAAAAAATGGGGAGCAAATATACGAAATATATGCGGGGAACGATATTTTCCAGAAAGCCACATGTCTAAGAAGAAGCCGTAAAAATATTAGCACTGGCACTAGCAGGGTTGTTGGTGGCTTATAAAATATACATTCCATGTCATTTCGATTTCATTTTCCTCGTATTTTCTACTATTGTTGAAGTCATCTTTCGACTGTAGACAGTCGACTGTCGACTTTTCTGTGCCGCTCTTTCGAATGTTGGTTTAACAGTTAAAATCTCCTACCTGAACTGTAGAATTCAAGCAAGAGGCAAGGTATCTTCATTAGGTATTTCTCCCTTACTGTTAATATGGTTCATAACATCGATTTTATATTTAAATTACCCTTCATCGTATAAAAGAGGCAAATATCTCAATGCATTCATTGATCTTCAAGCTTGAGGTTGATCCAGGTTCCCACATTACCATGTATCCGTACATAGAATAGATTTGAAATAATTTCCAGCTATGCGGGTTAGCAAAGCAGCTGGACATGACGGAGCGGCAGGTGGAGCGCTGGTGGCGGCTCCGCCGGAGTCAGGACAAGCCCTCCACGCTCACCAAGTTCTGCGAGAACCTCTGGAAGTTCACATTCTACGTCTGCAACTTTAGCTTCGGCGTGTATATCCTGTGGGACAAAGAATGGTTGTGGGACATTGACCATTGCTATATTGGATATCCGCATCAGGTGAATATACACACAGTACTTATAGTTTTCTTGTATGCGCGCGCGCGCGTGTGTGTGTGTTTGTGTTTGTGTTTGTGTGTTTGTGTGTGTGAACAAACGTCTTAATATCTACGAGTGTGTGTATCTGCTCAGTGTTGTGGGACCTCACATTTAAGCGAGGTTTTGATGCATTATCGATAATTTGATTAATGAATAGTTTTGAGCGGCGCTGCTTTTCGGATATATTTTTTGAACAACCCGGTTTTTTATGTGAAAGATATAAATACCCTATAGTTTAAAAATCTAACTCAGTTTACTTATAGCATCATAAATTGTCTCAGTTGCTCTTATAAAGATCATACGTAAGGAATTTATGTAATCGTGACATTCATCATCAGTGGTTTTTGAGCTGCCGAATGAACCTGTATGAAGCGTTTTAGAATAACGCGTTGGTATCAGAGTGTGCGGTGGATAGATGTTCATGCGTTTTGGCTGTCAGCACCGACGGACGGCAGCGTGACACTAATGATTATTGTTTCGAATAAAATAAGTGAAGTGTAGAATAATCTTTCTACTATATAAAAATAAGTCGGGTTTTCCTTCCTGACGCTATAACTCCAGAACGCACGAACCGATTTCCACGGTTTTGCATTCGTTGGAAAGGTCTTGGGCGTCGTGAGGTTTATAGCAAAGAAAATTCCGGAAAAATTTCAACAGAAAAGCGGGAAAAACGAAGCCATCTGGTGGCGAAACGGAGTTCGCCGAGTTTGCTAGTTCTCTATATATTATATACTCATTCTATGACGATTCAATATTACGAGTATACAAGACACGAGAAAATGCATATTATAATATGCCTACTTCCTACTATCCTATCCTACTAATATAATAAATGCGTAAGTTACTCTTTCACGCAAAAACTTCTGAACCGATTGCAATGAAATTTGGTACGTAGACAGCTGGACAATTGGAATAACATATAGGCAACTTTTTATCCCGATATTCCTACGGGATGCGGACTTACGCGGGTGAAACCGTGGGGCGCAGCTAGTTTAATATAAGTGAAGTGTAGAATTATTGACTCATTGTACAACGATTCAATACTACGAGTATACAAGAATTGAGAAAATGTACGAGACATAATATGCATCGTTTATACGCCAGGCGTTCTTCTTGCTTTGTGTTCTTGTAATATTTATCAAGTTTGTCCTTAATTCTATTAAGCATCAATATCGTAGAAGCTGTCTAATCTATACTAATATTATAAAGCTGAAGAGTTTGTTTGTTTGAATGCACTAAACTCAGGAACTACTGGTCCGATTTGAAAAATTCTTTCGTTGTTAGACAGCCTATTAATTGAGCAAGGCTATAGGCTATATACGTACCACGGGCGAAGCCGGGGCTAGGGCGAAGTCTAATACAATAGGCAAGAGAATCTATCGTATCCACTGGTAGCTTAATCATTAACTTAATTCTCAATTCCAACAATGTTGTATGTACTTTGTATAATCGATTAATTTTAATTACTTTTTGCATAAGATTTAATATTGTCTATACCGTGTGTACTTTATGATTTTTTTTTATGATTAATACTTTGTATGAGTTAGTTTTATTTTGTTTTGCACCACGTTATTCAATTTACCTTAATGATAAGTATTTATAAAGGAACGATAACCTTAGGTCATATTTATTTATTGATAAATACTGAGGCGACCACCTTCATAGAATAAATCAAAATACTATTTATTTATAATATATATAGTAATACTACTTTCTATATCCTACTTAATATTATAAATACGAAAATTTGTGAGGATGTATGTGTATGTATGTGTATGTTTCACACAAAAACTATTGAACCGATTGCAATGGAATATAGTACGTAGACAGCTGGACAACTGGAATAAAATATAGACAACTTTTTATCCCGATATTCCTGCGGGATTCGGACTTACGCGGGTGAAACCGCGCGGTGTAGCAAGTGGTACATATTTCTATAAGTTATAGCATCAATTTGTTGGTATAAAGGGCAACATTATGCGACTTTAGCCAATGCTTTTTGAGAAGAGTTGTATGGTGAGGATTTTATTATGCGCGGCTTCACACATGTTAAATTCGGAGTAGTTTAATAGATGTTGTTATGCGTAAAAACGTTCCTCTTGAATCAGTCTATCGAAAGTTTCTAAGGAAGTTTGTGAGGATGTATGTGTATGTATATGTATGTTTCACACAAAAACTATTGAACCGATTGCAATGAAATTTGGTACGTAGATAGCTAGACAACTGGAATAACATATAGGCAACTTTTTATCCCGATATTCATACGGGATTCGGACTTACGCGGGTGAAACCGCGGGTTTAATATCACATATATATTAAAAAGTAAATAAGTAATAAATACTTCAAAGAACTATACTTTATTGTCATTGCTACCAAATATTTTTTTTCGAAATTACCAACAAGATTAAGGCGATCTTGGCACAATTGTTTTTATCACTGCAATAAAGCGAGATTCGACGTTTATCGCGGAGCCCAATAAAGTCAGAACAGCTGTTTCGTTATCACGGGACATTGAACTTGCGACAGCCGAACGATTTGCTCGGTTGCGTAAATTGTGACTTACCTTGCCCAAGATATTTGTTAATAATAATAATATGGACCACGCTCGGATAGTCCGTAGGTTCCTCACTCAGTTGCCCTAGGCTCCGGCCGTCTGGTCACTCAGCCGGAGTTTATAACAACACCGCCGCAAGGCGAGGTACTAATCTATAATAATAATATAATATTAATTAAATACATACAATATATATTCTTTGTTATATAGTTAGTTCTTTATTATTTAGTTAATAACAGTGCAATATAGTTTTTCTTGTTCCCTTTTCGAAGGGTTATAAGGCAGCGCAAGGGCCGCTTACCAATTTTATAAATGCGAAAGTGTCTCTGTCTGTCTGTCTGTGCCTTCTGCACGGCTTAACCACAGAAACCGTTTTGGATGAAATTTGGTACAGAGATAGTTTGATTTATTTATTAATGTATTTATTTATTGATACCCGACAAAGCACATAGGATAGTTTTTATCTGGAAAATCTCGCGGCACCGGGAGTTATGTGGGCAACAACTCGGTAACTTTTAATTTTTCCTTGACCAAGTGGATAGTTATTATTTATTGTTTCAATAAAATAAAGAACAATAACTGATGTAAAAAATGTGCAATATATAAATAGACATGATGTCCTTCCATTTGTAGATATTTAAATGACGTAAAAGATGTAAAACAAAAAAGAAATGTATGTATAAAATCAGAAATGCACAGGCTTATTTCTATCATGTTTGAGTATTGCTAAATTTCCCCTAATTGACGATTCAATGTGACCTCACTATAGCGATCTTGACATCTATGCTGTGACCTTTAAAATAATGCCTCTAAACGAGCCCATTACATTGTTATTTCTTACGCTATAATAGAAAAAAGGTATAATTTAAGACTCGGGCTATAAAGGTATTTTTTTAAAACGTATATAGCCTAACCCTACGAAGTTGTTTATAGTTGCTTATGAGCTGGCCAAGTGCGTGTTGGCAGATGTCACATGTCGAACTTTTGATTCGTGCCGACATGCCGGTATCGTCACGATGGTTTCCTTCACCGTTTCGAGCGGTGGTGATGAGCATCATGTGCAGATAGATTGAAGAATCAATTTGTTTCTTGCACGCTCGACCCGCTTCGAACCTCCGAGTTTTCGCTTTATGTCCACGGACCTAACCATCGAGGCACTACTGCTCAAGCTAACTAAACTGCACTACTTATCAGATATAGTTTGATATGTTCTATTATTAGACGATTTTCGTGTACAAATTAAATACGTTTTTAAACTACACATTTAGCGCTGGTTTCACAGCTCTAGTGTATTCTGTTTAGCTTATCTGAGAAATAAAAGAACAAATAATGTATCAAGAAATACGCCAAAACGTGCAAAATAGGCTATCAATGATTTTATCAGCGAGCCGTGGAACCGGCCCTAAATCTTCTTGATAAAATTCTTAATTTTATCTAAGAGATTTAATCGAGCGGGAGTCTTAAGGTCACACACATAAAAAAAACATGTTTGAATTCCAGTTGAAATTTAATGTGTCTATATGTAATATCGATAAATGGCGTATCGCAGCGCTCTGCATCGCATACAATAGGAATCTGTATATTAATAATGATTATAAATATTCATATTTTAGCCCGTTTAGTGAAGACATATTGTGGTGGACAAATGTGTTTAATTTCCACCATTGTTTTGTGTTGTCCGGATTCTCAGAAGAGACTTGAGCTCAACTATTATTGTCTATTGACATTCTTATTTGTTTAAATTAAATGCTCAATAAGTAACGAAAAATCGCGGACGTTTCTGCGAGGGAAAGTAAGGGAGGTTCTGGAATGGGATAATGGAACAGGGACAACTACATTCTATCAAAAACAGAAAGTATCATGTCAATCGGTTGAAAACCCACAGAGTTATCGAGTAAAAAGTCGAAGTCGAACTATAAAATTCCTTCGGTTCGGAAACTTCGGTCAAAATAAAGGCATTTACTGTGGAAATAATAACAATAAATAAGTTATTGTCTTTACACTAGAATGAAATTTGGAATCGCCAAATTTCTCTCTTATCTATGGAATTTCAATGTGTGGTACAGTTAATCTCTGAAACGGCGGAAGACCCATTTTGACTTTCACAACTTTCACTTGGCGATAGCTCACTTCTCATGCATCATGTTTTATCACGTAGTTGAAAAAACTTTTCAATCATAACGAGAATTAGGCATTGAACTCCAATGACGGTTCCCGACATTAACTGTGTATGTGTGCGAGTTAGTGACATTTATAATAATTGTTTTTTTCGAAACGCTTGTCTCTTTATATTTAAGTCACAATTTACAAGGGCCAGAAATTTCGAATTTTAATGAATAGTATGTGTTTTAAAGTTTACTGAACTATTTATAGTAAACTAATATAAAAACGTATGTTTGATAGTGCTTCTGTACCGCGATAATATCATAATTCGTATTACACTAAACCCTTGTCGAATCTGTGTTTCTAGCCTACCTAGTGCCAATAATCGTATTAATATAAGTGCTTTAGTATTTATCAAACATGCACCGAACTATGACCTAGTTTTACAAATCGGTGCTAAAATTTCAATAACAATGTTATCCACAAATCATAGCGTTTCGCTAGAATAGCGCTCGTAAAGTGTTACAGGTCGTCAAGCGTGGCACACTCGGTCAATAACTGCGTTTAGCGTACTGTGGTCAGTGACATTAACCATTAGAGAATGCTTAAATGTTCGGTTCCACAGAACATTTAAGCATTTTAGATCTGTATTGAGAACAGTATGCTTATCTGATTTCTTCTGCCCAAGCTAGTTGCTAATTGACGTATAGTTTTGTACTATGTTTTTTTATACTATAAGCGGGCAACTGAGCTGGTAGTTCGCCCATGAACACTATCTCTACGTATGCCCTGCTTGATTTTAAGCGGAAAGGGATAAGGAAAGGATTCATGACAGGAAAGGAGGAAAGGACCGGGAAGGCTCCGGTTCCCCCACTCACCGTACGAAACACAGTAGCATGCTAGTATTTGGCGCCGGTCTTCTGTAGAGGTATGGTATAGGTTCTTCCCTGGTGGGAGCTGGCCCAATTCGTGCTAAAGCGTGCTCGACTCCTTGTTCTGTCTCATATTAAATGTTTTAGCATCAAAAGAACATTTTCCTTTTAAAATGTTTTTACGTTTGATGTAAAGTATGACGTCATGCAAATTGTATGATTTATTTATTTGTGGAAGTGGAAAGTGCTTTTTTATCAATTACCTAATAGATATAATGGCCGATATAAACAATGTGACTCATTTTTATTCGATCAATAATTAATCAAACATTAAAACATTTTACTTTGATTAATACATGTATAGAGAGATATTGAAAATTCGTTGAAAAACTTCATTATCATTACTCAAAATACCAACCAAAGGAAATGATAGGCAGTGCCAGGATTTTAGATGCATATTCTCAGGTACCATCTCTGTACCCAATTTCATCCAAATAGATTTAGCCGTTTGGCATAAAAAAGAGAAAGAAGTAACTCTGTCCGAGTTACTTTGGTATATAAAATATGTGACAGACATCATATATGCTATATAACCTATATTTGGAAAGAAAGAAAGAAAAGAGATAAATCCTGTGTCTACCAGAAACGGTTTACCGACTGCCCCACTATGATGGTCATAATTTGAGGAATTCTATTTAGAATACACCGTATTTTTTATGAAAGGATCTTATTAATAAAATTCATCCTGATTCAAATTAATGACTTTGCAACAGTAACTTCTAACCGAATCTATTTACTTCAATCAGTTTTTGAATTGTTTGTCAGTTTTTTTTTACGTTTTTTTATGTTATGTTTTTTTGTGTCAGTAATATTTACTACTGTTTTCTGACCATGAATGAACATTTGGTTAGAACATAATGTACTGAACAGCCTGCAACACAATTCCAGGGTCTCACAAGCGACGTGTGGTGGTACTACATGATATCCTCGGCGTTCTACTGGTCGCTGACCATATCCCAGTTCTGGGACGTCCGGCGCAAGGACTTCTGGCAGATGTTCGTGCACCACATCGCCACCATCGCGCTGCTCTCGTTCTCGTGGGTCTGCAACTTGCACAGGATCGGCACGCTCGTGCTGCTTCTGCACGATTGTGCTGATATATTCTTGGAGGTAGGTGAAATGTTGATAGCGACCTAACGCCCCCTTTACTATGGTTTATTACGGTTTATTTCGATTACGTTGACCAGGTGCAGGCAACATTGAGTTTTGCGGAGTTGACAACGTCTTGAAATGTTCTCGCCCGAGAGGCGCTAACTGTTAAAGAAAGTATCCAGCAATAGTGTCGATCAGACAGATCTACTGCTAAAATAATGTTTACCATGAACATGCTTAAGACGTGCCATATACTTTAGAATTTAATACAAATTTTGATTTTATCATACTCACAAAAACCTATAATTGTGCTTGTGCCTTTTGTTTCCACTACAGGTATACATGGCTCTCCAAGATAGTGGAGTAGCACCATATGGATTTTCTTAATATTATTTTCTTAACTGAGCATTCTTTGTTCAGACATTATAAACGGATCGATATTAAAAGATAAACCAATGCTGTTAAATCATTAATTCATTATTCTGCCTCGATAAATCTCTGTATCTTATCTATATCTTGATAAATGTCTATCTAGATGCAGTTTAAGTTCGACCTAATCGTTGTTAAAGGATTGTAAAATTCAATTTCATAGTAATTAGACGGTTACAATTACTCTAGAGTTCCTAAGTATTCCCGTAATAATTTTTGAATCTGACGTACATTCTAGATGTCTAGATGAATGATGTCACTTAAAAACCACAGGACAGTTCTTTGGAACCATTATTATGTATACATATTATCTACGTATAATTAAAATTTAAAATTGAGCCGATTGGAAAAGAGCAATTACAGAGTTACTTGCCGGCTCTTCTCTGTAGAAACTGCTTTCCGAACCGGTGGTAAATATGACAACTGTGTTATGACCATTCAAAAGTGCTCCTATAAGGAGTCTAATTGAATAAATAAATGTTTGAGTCTATATACTAGGTTTGTGACGTCATCTTTCAGGCTGTAAAAGCGACGAAATACGCCAGCTACCAACGACTATGCGACAGTCTGTTCCTGATGCTGGTGGTGGTGTGGATCGCCACCAGGGTCGGCATCTTCCCCTTCTACATTATATGGAGGTGAGATAACTGCAAGTGGTGATTTTCCACCTGAGTCTGGTGGAGTTACCTGTTTGGCACTTGGATTTTCGATGATATTTTTCGGGAATGACTTTCAGAAATTGATTAGTTGCTGGTGATTGATGTAATTGATTAGATTGCTTTATTTTAAATGAAAATAATAATGTATCTTATTTTCATACTTAGTCTTATACCATTCAAATTCTTTATAAATGAAATTAAACAGTGCATCACCCGTCGAGATTCAAACCTGCATCAGTTCGCCACGCGCCGTAGCAACGCCTCGCCTTTCTACTGCCCGTTACAATATTGCTATCATTAAAATTATGTTTCATATTGGTTGAGATGGTTGTTAATCATTTAAATAAATAGCGTCTAGTGTCCCTCAGATATCCATAGATATATTATAGTGTTTGTGGGGTGTTAAATAAGTTAATAATGTAACGAACAAACAACTTGCAGCACGTCAATCCGCGCGCCGCAACTAGTGCCGATGTTCCCCGCCTACTACATATTCAACTCGCTGCTGTGCCTGCTGCTGTGCCTTCACATCGTCTGGACCATGTTCATCCTGCAAATAGCCTATAATGCTATAAAAGCCGGACAGGTGAGATATATAAGATACTAGCTGCGCCGCGTAAGTCCGTATCCCGTAGGAATATCGGGATAAAAAGTTGCCTATATGTTATTCCAGTTAATCAGCTGTCTACGTACCAAATTTCATTGCCATCGGTTGAGTAGTTTTTGCGTGAAAGAGCAACAAACACACACACATCCTTACAAACTTTCGCATTTATAATATTAGTAGGATTGGATGAAGAAAAAACCCAAGTTATCTTGAGGATGGCGTGTTGTGTGAATGAATCAAAAATTATTTATTGCAAATCATATTTAATACAAGTTAAAAACTGATTTAATTATAAATTAACCATATCTGTATAAGGCGGAAAGCTTATCGCTGATAGCGATATCTACCAAGCAACCTAAATGCTAAGCAAAGTTACTGACTCATGGCGGTGTATAATAAATATCAACGTATACATAATAGAAAAAAGTACATTAAATATAAAAAAAAATTCAAATAGCAAATTGTATTCTGATTTTTACTGAATAAGATTCAATGTGCTATCTGATATGTTGATTTTTAAACAACCATCGTATTCTATTGAAGGATATAATATAATTGACCTTAGTATGTGAAATGTAAAAAACAAAACCATTCTAATCATCTTCATCAGCCCACATAATATGTTCCCACTGCTGGGATGAGACACAGGCTTCCTATGAGGGTTCAGGCTGTAAGTGGATTATGGCACGCTGGCCAAGTGCGGGTTGGCAGATGTCACATGTCGTCGAACTTTTGATTCTTGTATTTTGAACTGTTCTAATACTTTGTTTAAAATATTTCAGATGGACGGCGATGTAAGGAGTTCGTCGGAAGTTAGCGATAGTCCTAACTCGAATCACAGCTCGCCCACGAGAAATAAGAACAAAAAGTGAGTGAGCTTATAAATATTTGAGATATTTTGAAAGAATAGAGTTAATTAAAGAAAATTGATCACGAGGCGGGATTCAAACCCT
This sequence comes from Zerene cesonia, assembly GCF_012273895.1. Lineage (NCBI taxonomy): Eukaryota > Metazoa > Arthropoda > Insecta > Lepidoptera > Pieridae > Zerene > Zerene cesonia. Next base: position 1,600,489 of record NC_052103.1, read on the forward strand.
AGTAACGCCTAGCCTCTCGGCCACCCGTTTCTAATTCAAAATTTTTGTGCAGAAGAATGAGACGGACACATACAATTCTTGGAAATTAACACACGTATATTTTGTTTTCAGGAACACATAAGACGGATGAACGATGGATCTCGGATGCGATATTTTTTAAGTACTACTTTAAATAATTATTTTTTGTGAAGAATTCACCACTTGGCAAAGAAGCATATAATACAATGGTATTAGTTCGAAATACCTGGTCCAAGCTCCTGTCGTAGGTTCGATTTCACCACTGCAAAAATAGGAATCAAAGATCTATAGATCATCGCAACAATTTCACCAGTGAACCTGTTCCAATACGAGACAGACTAATAACTGTATAAATTAGTTCTAGAATAATCTTGTCGTGTTTTGTCTCTTTCGCTCTTTAAGTATTTGTCGTTCGAGAGAGAGAGACAAAATATTAAGAGAAATTCATAAATGTAAAGAATGATACTTCTATCATATCTGCTATTGTCATATTGATAGATAAACCAAAGACAAGGAAAGTGGAGCGAGTTGTGCGGCAGAAAGAGACAGAACGATTTTGTGGCTAGTAATAATAAAATTCAAATCGTGTTAAGGTGTCGTCCATTAATTACATAATGCGTTAATAAGGGAGGGGAGCGAGACCCAAAATTCTTGTAATGTAATTTGTGAATGGCATCTAAACAAAGTTATTGAATAAGGTCGTTATGGATTTATCTTTTAGAATTGAGATATGAGTGGGATAAGGCTGCAGAATTTTTTGTCTCTTTCTCCTCTTATAGGCGCGAACACTCAGTTTATTTGTCTGTTTATACTTTATAAATAATACAATGATATAGTATTAGGTTGGTGACAAAGTAACGGAATATTAAAGAAAATTAAGCCTTGTCTCCATCTGATACAGTCTTATTTGCAATATGTGATAAGTTTATTTACATATTATAAATAATGAATAAATATGTCACAAAAATATTAATGAATAGAACAGAAAGTTTTTATTTACTATGATTATAAATATATGCTATTTGTCACTAACCGGTAATCTCAAAAGTGCTTAAGCATTTTAAATAAATTCTTCTTCTAATGAATTAAAAGCGAAATTTCGTCTCTGTTTGGCTAGATAAGTAATTATTCTTGGAATGTTTCAGCGATCTACCGCTTCATGAATATATTTTTTAAATAATAAAAGTAAAACTTTTTGAACGAAAAATCTTTTGTAAAAATACCTGTTCATTTGTACTATGTGAATGATAACAAACGTTTATTATGAACTGTAGTTTGTAATATTGTTAGTACCTCTTTTGTATATTGTGGATATATTTTGTAAAATATACGTTTTTCGAAGGGTACCGATTGTTCGTAACGAACGTTTTATAGTAAAATTTTCAACTTCGATGTAGGTATTTCGTTCTTGTAGATTAAAAAAATCGGTCAAGTGTTCAAAGGTTCCGTATAAATATACCTTATTTTTTTTTAGAGCAATTACAAATAATTGATCACCCATCCAATGTATGTCTATGCCAACCGTTGTTAACCTAGATTTATTGTTTGACGTTACAGCGGAAACATTTATAACAGCTACGCACGGACAATACGGAACCTTAGAGATGGGAAATCTTCCATTGTATTACTGATTTAATCGACCCTATTACAAACTCCCAGTGACTCGAAGTATGAAATAGAAAATATACACGTCTGTCACACATTAATGATCACCTATTTTCATTGAATCATAAATTTTGAACCTTAAGCACACGAACTTTTTGACAAAATTTTGTATATTACATTAGTTCAAAATATTTTGTAATGTTGGTATCGTTCGAATGTTATATAGTATTTTTATATAATATACTCTATATATATATATATATATATATATATGTATATTTCAGTCTCTGTGATCGCTCCGTAGCTAGGTACATTTGGAAGCATTTCTGTGAATTCCGAGACATCTAGAAATCGTGCCTTCTCTGTTTCTCAAATATATTTCTGTATGAAGTAGAGCGAGATGGCATCATTTTAAGGTGCGTTTTATATTTAGTGTAATTTTTATTAAAATTATAACATAATTGTAGTACTATGTTTCTTCTTAATCGCTAGATATTTTTTAATTTCCATTTTCTTTCTCTAGAACTTGCAGAATATGTTTTCTATTTTTTTTAATATTTCTTATGTAAAACTTATTGTCTAGTCCTTAATTATAAATATGCTATGGATATGAATGTTTTTTTAAAATTTATGAGTCTATAAGGATTTTCCAACTTTTTGATGTCTTAGTTTAGAGGGGCTAATAATTATACATAAATTTGTGGTTCGTCGTAATTTCATTTTCTCATCTGCAAGTTCTATTGTAATTCTAAGATTGCGGTCATTAATTATTCAATAATAATAATTTTATAATGTTATAATCTGTGGGACCAGATGCATTTTATTTTCCATTTGTAAATATTTTTATTAAATGAGAAACAATAAATATGCATCCTTTTTTTATTCATACTTTTTTGGGCTAGAGTTTAGGGAAATATACTACTTGACGCTTGGTACATGTATAGTTTTATAGACAAATCGCAATTTTCTTTTTCAACTGTTATTAATATCTTACCTCTTGATTCACATAATCTGAATTGTTTTTTAAATTAATTTCTTTTATTTTTTTTCCAATGTAAGTGAATTTTTTAATTTGTCTTTTTTATATGAGAAATACAATCACTTCCATAACTAAGAAACAAATTAGTTTATTAACATAATTGAACTCGGACTTCTTTCCATACATGGTCAAAAACTATTTTTTTTTCCAATTTACTAGTGGCTTAAAATATACTTAGGTATAAATGTAATTTTCAATGTACAATCCGCACCAATAAAGGACTTAATAAATGACCCATGTCATTTCTCTCGCACACTAGCATGCTATCTCGCTCGCACTGTCATGTAATCTTTGATTTCTCTATTGGCGCGGATTATAAATAATTACACTATTTTGAGAATAACCTATCTTCTATTTATATACGTGTTTTATAGTTTAAGGTTTGTAGGAATTATGTCGATTCACATGAATCAATATTTTACTAATAATGTGTTAGAATATTTAAATAAATATGGAAATATAATAATGTGAATGTATAAATTTCGATATGTTTCCTAATAAATTAATCCCATATTTTTAATAACAGTTGGTAGAAAGAATACCACCGTACATTTAACTGTATATTTTGTTAATGTTTTTTTACGTCTTCAGTTGAGAGTAATTTTTAAGTAATTGCATTTTTTATCAAGATTTTTTAAATGCACAGATAGCTATGTCGTTTAATAATAACGTCTATTTTAATAAATATTAATTTATTCACTTTATGTTGATTTGTAGTTATTTAACAAGCTATGGTTTCGCTAATAACTTTAATAAGTAAAATATATAAAATATGTACCATCTTTCTATTTATTGTCTACATTAAATATATTGCTATGATTTGAATAAAATCATATAAAGCTCTTTGTTCAACAACCTTGTTGAAATACAAAGTATCGAAATCTATTTGAAAATATAGAAACTGGATATTAGTCAAATATTTACGTGTAAAAATAATTGTATGTACCCAGTGTATATTATTATAGTAAATTGAAATGTAAGATAAACTCCTTTTTAACGAGGATACCGAAAATTTTGGATATAAACCTTGCTAGAACGAAACTCCGAATTGTATAATCTGTTTTATAGTATTTACATGCTAGTTAGGGCACGTAGAATAGGTAGTGGTGGGGCGTTCGTTCAATTTTTTTAATATTTAATCTAAATTTAACAAAGCTAGCTGATATATACTTCAAATAGAATTATATTTTACAAAATATTCAATAATATTTGATGTTAATAATGGTTGACTCGTCTACTGCAAATTGAACAAACGCTGTACCACATTTTTGTTTATGTAGCTTTTATATAATTTAATAAAATAATGTGCGGATATCCTTTTGATACAGAATAATAGAATAAGCTATTTATATGGATTGGTATGTTGCCAACAAGTTGCTTGTTATCCCAAAAAATAGTTTGTAATAGACAATAGTGTTCCTAGTGAATATCAGCTTATTGTCATAAAATTATGTGAATGCTTGTGTTGCAATTGTTGTCTATGTCTACGCATCTCACAAAATAAATTGTCCTTAAGTTATAAATGTTCTTGAAAGTTTTTACTCTTGGGTTGAAACGTTATTGGTTAAGTGCTTTTTGCTTCGACTTTAAGATTGTTTGTTCAATGTGTAAAATTCGTCGGTTTTTCTATTTTAACTTTGTGGAATGCTCTCTGTTTGTGAATTTCATGTGTCGCGAGGTTCATGTGGAGTTGTCTCGAGTTCTTAAAATAAAGTGATATATTTAAAACACATAGATGTTACCTTTTGCACATTGACCTTGCGACATGGCAATATGTTATTCTGGTTGTGTTGGTTTTTGAGAAATAAATACACGAACTAAGTTATGGAAAGTATTTTTATTTCTATTAAACGATCCGTATTCAGTTCCTATTCACATACCTAATCCTAAAAATCAATTAACCATACATAGTCTATACTAGCGCGTTTTTAACGATATGAAAATGTAGTATGGAACGTTATAAAGCAACTTATGTGCTCAAATACTAGAAAGACGTTCTAGTTTTCCCTAAATTAAAATTCTTACAAACTGATCACTACATATCGTAGTTTTTATTTACACACGTTTATCGATTGTATTATCCACACTTACGCCGGTGGGTTATGCGCACTAAAGTCTCTCACATACACACATTCGGAATCATCTGAACTGACATTTTCTTCGTCAGAGGCTAGGGGCTAGAGAATTGTGAGATTGATTCGTCTATCAAAGATTGTGTTCATTTGGCGCGTTTTGAGCGCTCGCTGCGCGTCAAACGGCGTCCGGAACGCGACCCGCGCGTCGCCCGTGGGCTGGCCTCGCTCGTTGTACCTCCTTATTACATCGTCTTGGGTCAATTCAAATTCGGCAAAGAAGGCTAAGATGTCATCGACGGTAGCACGGAAAGGGACATTCACCATGGAGACCACGCAGCCCGGCGCACCGAAGTCTTCGAGCGCTGGATCTTGTTCCTCTTGGTCATTCATGGGCATCGGCGGGCGTGGATCGCCGTTCGTAAAGCCACCTCGCCCTCTCCCGAAGCCGCGACCTCTGCCTCGATCGAAACCTCTTCCGCGATCGTTCCAACCGCCGCGCCCTCTAAAGCCACCTCTCATGTCGAAACCACCGCGACCCTGATCAAAACCGCCGCGGCTCTTGTCGAATCCTCCGCGGACTTGGTCAAAACCACCTCTGAATCCACCACGATCAAATCCACCTCTGTCGAAGCCGCCGCGGCCTCTAAACGGTTGGCCGGGACCAGCGAAGCGCGGCACTTCAAAGAATGGTGGGGCGTTGCCGAGTAAACTTGGTCCAGGTGGGTTTTTGGCTTCTTTGGGTCCCTCTAATGCTTCCTCGACGACGCCGCGAGTCACCAAATCCACTGTGATTCTACACCCTTCTAACATTTGACCGTGTTTTGTAACAGCTTGCCTCGCTTCTTGCGTTGATCTGAATTCACAGAAGCAATCCCCAGAGGGCAAGCCGCTACCATCCAACATTAGATGTATCCTAGCTGGCACAGCTCCAGTATCCGATAGGAAATTAACAATAGTTCGATCGGTGGCGTCTCTCGGAAGACCTTTCATAAGAACTGAGTCGAGCGGCTTATCTTCCATATTGACAGTCACAGCTCGTTGGTTGTTGACAGAGGGCGGTTTGTTTTGAAAGGGAATGTTAGCTTGATTCGGAAACGGAGTTCGGGTGTTCCAGTTAGCTGCGGTTCTAGGGTCTCCTAGCCCGGGGGTGGGATATGCCCCATATTGCGGCGCTGATGCAGGGAACGGTTGTCCCATATTTTGTGGAAAAGATGGATTTTGGAAAAACCCTGGTCCCTGCGGTTCCACTGGTATTAATGGAGCAGTGGGCGCTGCAGACCCATTGTCCAGTTGTGGGCGACGTTGGCGTGGGTCACGAGGCATCGATATATTGTCTTGATTACTTTGTATTACGTCTAAAGGCGCGCCGTCGGATTTCTCCGCTTTCGGTTTTATATTTTCAAATTCTTCTTGAGACAAAGGAGTGAGAGTTACTTGGCGTCTTCCAAATGCATAACTCTCTTTCCGCTCGAAAGCCATTCTAGCATCTTCTGGCTTAACAAATTGAACGTATGCAATTTTAGACCGCGTCATTCTACAGTCGTCTAATATGATGGATAATAAAGAAAAATCACTAAACATTTTAATAATATCGTGTTCCTTTACAAAATTTGGCAACTCCGACATTTTAAGTATGCTATAATTCTGCATTGTGTTTTTTTTGTCCTCTTCCAATTTTGCTTGGCTACTATCTTCTTCCGTGTCATTTTCTTCTCTGTATGGTAAATAGGAATCGACTGCAGCCTCGTATAGACTGTCATCTAAGCTCTCTACTATAACGTTAGCTCCCTTTAGCTCGTTGTTCTTGCGTTGAAGCGCTAACTGTTTGGATTGGGGATCACAAAATCGAACATAAATAGTGCCGGTGCGGCGACCCAAATTATCATTGATCATTTTTATACCGTGTTTGTCGATCATGTATGGGAAGAAGCGGCGCACGTCACCGTAGCTCGTATGATTTTGAGCATTTTTGATGACAACACAACAATCTTTGCACTGATCGTTGGTATCGAACCTGGACCTTGAACGGAAGTTTCCACCACCTCGCATCATGTTACCACCACCGCGACCGCCTTGGAATTTATTCCCATTCTGCGGTTCACCTTGAAACGCATTAGGATTTCTTTTCTTTCCTAATTCTTGCAACTTATTTAATGCTTCAGCCATGGTTGGATCGTTGAACCTAGTTGGCACATTAGCGCTGGCGAGAGGCCCGTTTGGGATGGTTGGGTTAGGTAGGGCAGCCAGTTGAGCTTGGATACTTGCAGCCATGGCAGTGTAATGTGAAGGCGAACGGCTCGCGTTTCCATCGCTCAGACCGTCGAGGGTTCTCTCTTGGGAGTTCTGGGGGGGAGATTTTCTATCGAGGTTGCGTCTATCACGGGAACGACGCGAAGGCGATCGATCGCGGGAGCGGCTGCGTTCTTTTCTATCTCTCTTACGATCACGGCGATCTCTGCTTCTACTGCGGTCGCGGCGCCTTCTCTCTCTAGAGCGGGAACGATCCCTGCGATCTCTCTTTCTATCTTTCCTGTCTCTATCCCGCGATCTCGAGCGAGACCGTGATCTAGTCCGTCGCCTTTCATCTTTGCGTTTCTTATCCATTTTGTCTAATTCCTTCTCTTTCTCTTCTTCGGGAGATTGGCTACGGGTAGGGCTAAAGAGAGGTGCTGGTGGCTCGATTACGGCGGGCTGGGGAATTTCTTGTGGATTGCCGATACCTGGGATGCCGAACCCTAACATGGAGTTAGAACCAAGTGCCGCTGAAAACGGGGTGATAACTGGAGGGGTGGATGCTGGTGGTTGAACGGGTGGAGCGGTCACAGGCGTTGGTACCGGTGAAGGCGCAGCCAGGCTCAAAATGGGCACGCTTTGGCGCGCCGCTTCTATGACCTTGTGCATCTCTGAGCGGGAACTCAGCAGTAGCTTCACTTGAATCTCTTTGATTTTCCCGCCATCTAGCATCATCGCTTGCCTTGCGTCTTCATCCGTACTGAAACAAATGAAAAATTTCGTTATTATGTATTCCTCATTATTCATACACAGCATTTGCTTTTTCTGCTCTCTTCATATATATAATACGTAACAAGTCAAATATTAAGGTCGTATTACCTAAAACTATACCTAGTAAGTATTTAGAACTTCTGTAGTTTCAGAATAAAAAAAGGCATATATAGCGTCCTACAATTTCTTGATTTTTGATAAATGAAATTTGTTCATAATTTATAGCAAAATTTATGAAAAACAATTATCTTGTAAATTCATCGTGATCTTAATTGTTTGTATTAGTCACGTAGTAACATTTACATATTTAATGTATTTTTTCCTTCTTCTTCTGTGTGGAATTAGGTATAAATTTATATGTACTCTATTCTCAATACTTTACTGTCCTGTTCTAATCTAGGTCTTTAACAATATTTGCCGACCCAACAAACTCTGATCTCTTCTTATAATTTAGGGGTATAAGAAACAGATGTTGGCCGATTCTCAGACCTACCCGATATGCACACAAAATTTCATAAAAATCCGTCCAACCGTTTCGGTGGAGTTTGGTAACTAAACGTGAATTTTATGTACTAAATAAACGAGTTTACCAGGAATATACCTAAATAAAAATACGTAGGTATGCGACATATTTTTTAATATATGTTTCGTTCGAACTCTACTAAAACTAAGTGAGTAATCTCTATGCGTATAAAAATAAGTACAACATTGGTAAAAAATAAATATAAATATGCTTAAATGAATGGCAAATTGCCGAACTTTGATCGAATTATATCGAAAAAAATTGCATGAAATAATGATTCCTGTTTTGTTTTATTCACATGTGTATGTAAATAAATCAAATTCACAAATAAATACACCTGGATTGATAAAAATATGATTATGGCGAATATCAATTTAAATATTTGCGATTTTATTTAATATATATTAATTGTGCTTAGAAAGGGTTTTAGTAAATAATCAAGCTTTAAAACCAGCTCTGTCAAATACTAGTTTTGGACAGCAACAGATGAGACTCAAATTTTAGCTTATTTGTAAGAGAAACTTACGTATACCGTAGAATTTTAACATTATAATCATAAACGCTACATTATAATCTAAACTTGCGAGATTAGAAACTTTCGGAAAATAGTGATTCGTACCACTTGCTTGAAATTTAACGTTTTATTTCGTAATACTATATGCGTTTATATCGCATAGATGCATTATGCTGAAAATTTACTTTTCCCAAAGGTCCCTTGCGCAGGTTGCAAGTCTACGGTGCCGGGCTCCTATTTCTGTTTAACTCATGATGGGATACTGAATACCAATTTCTCAATGAAACAGATTCGCATCGAGTGATTAACACGTTGGCTGCTGAAACACACCTGTTGTGTAAAAATGCTTGGAACCAAGGATGCGGCTTTACACGCCTAGCGTGTGGAAGCCGGCATCCGCGATAAATCGCGTCTCTTGTGCATAAAACACGCTGTGCGTGTTTTATTTTCTAAGCCGCCAGTGCGTGCGGGCAACACATTTTTATCATATAATATATTATTTATGATTTCTTCCATTTTTATTATTTTCTTTGTTTAGATAGTTAGGATGTAATTTTAATAAAACGAAAAAGAAAATATTTTGTACAAATAATAAAAAAAATTTACGTTGGACAACGTTTTATGTACAAAATAACCTCTCTAATATCATTGGTTGACGATAAATTGTTACGCTGTTATATTAACACTCCGAAGCAGAATATCTGAAGCGCGTTCAGCATGACACTTTTATTGCTAATCTATATTCTATAAGGAAGAATATCTTTATGTACGAGTGTTAACAAATCAAATCCTAGTATTTTCTTGTGTTTTATTTTACACGAGTATTATACATTTAGAAATTCAAACTTTTTAACGGATTTTGAACGCGAATCATTCATTACATTATTAACCCGACGTAAAGTGTTCGAAACGTCGGGCTAATAATATAATGAATAAATCGCGTTTAAAATCCGTTAAAAAGTTTTTAATTTCTAAATGTATAATACTCTAAAAAGTTTAAGGAGAGGTCGTTATTAGTAAATTTTCAGCTCATTGTTTATTATAATATATAAAGCTTAAATATTTTCTTTGCTATAAACCTCACGACGCCCAAGACCTTTCCAACGAATGCAAAACCGTGGAAATCGGTTCGTGCGTTCTGGAGTTATAGCGTCAGGAAGGAAAACCCGACTTATTTTTATATAGTAGATTATAAATAGGAAACATATGTGTTTTTGTGTGTATATTTAAATTTTCACACAGAAACTAGTACTGGGCTGATTTCAGCAAATCTTTTAAAAAGCTGCATCATCACTAAGTGACAAAAGCTATACCTATATGTCATCATCATCAGCTTATACATGATCCCAATGCTGGGACACAGGCCTCCTATGAGGGTTTAGGTCATAATCCACCACACTGGCCAAGTGCGGGTTAGCAGATTTCGCATGTCGTCGAACTTTTTATTTTTGGACATGCCGGTTTCTCCACGATGGTTCCTTCACCGTTTTAAGCAGTGGTGATGTTATCTACATGTGTAGATAAAATGAAAAATCAATTTATTTCCTGCACTCTCGCCCGGTCCCGAACTCTGACTTATCGATTTTGAAGCCCGAGGTTCTCACCACTGAGCCACTACTGCTTTTTAATATATGTACCTATATGTATTACGGGCTAACAGCTAGTATATTATATAGCTTATTATAGCATCAATTGAACAGCGTCATTCAAAGAAGGCTAAGTTTTCAAGGTTATTATGCTATACAAATTCAGGATGTCCCGCCGGTGGTGTACTATGCCCAACGGAAATTATAGTTTTTAATAGATGAATTCTAAAAACTCTTTGTGTGTGACGTGCTAACTCACAACCCGTCCACTCTTGCCACCCGCAGGTACATTTATGTAGAAGCTTATGTTTTTAAAGACGCAATGCCCAGTCGCCATATACCGCTCCGTACATGTGTTCGGAGCGGTATATGCCGACTCAGCGAATCTAGCGATATAAATTTAGCTTTTAATAAAGAAAAACAAATGGAGAAACATTGTACATAATTTGTATTTTTTTTTTGTTATTAGCGTTTCCAAACTATAAGTACCATTTAGCATAGTACACCATCAGCGGGACGCTGTATACATATATATACAGAACTCTTATTATATTTATTTGCATACTATATTCCAAATACTGTTGTTTCTTGAAGAATAATTTTTCCAATAAATTTGTTTCATAGGTGGTAAGTTTCCTATTGGAATTAGTGTTCCTCTTCCCTGACTCCTTTTCATTAGCGCCCATTTATTAGCCGCAACCATGTTATGTTGGTATGTAACCGACTTCATTAGCCTAAATTTTTACATACCTACTATAATCGAACAATCGAAACATTTCAATTTATCTTATTATTCTCATTAGGATCGCTAGGATTGCATACTGTCCTGACGTATGTATTTACTGTTTAATAGCATTTTAGTCCAAGAAAATGGGTAGGGTAAATGCGAATTTGAGATTAAAACTTGAATTTTTGATATAATTTACTTTGA
>NC_052103.1:1612782-1613429 GCF_012273895.1 Zerene cesonia
TCCGCTCACCAACGATCCTGACGATCTCTCTGTACTCACCAGGGCATTTTCCGATTGGAGCACCACTAAACGTTGTGCTGGAACCTTCTTTAGGAGAACTTGAAATATCTCGGCTCTCTAGATAGCAGCTTCTTCGACGTATGACTGATGATTTCTGGGTCAAATGGACCAAAGAATACCTTCAACAATATCAACCGATCTACAAGTGGAACCAGCTTATGCCTGAAGTTCAAGTCGCAAATCTGGTTCTCATCATCGATGAACGATGTCCACCATCAAAATGGCCACTTGGACAAATCATCAAGGTGCATCCTGGAAAAGATGGTCATGTTCGAGTAGTGACAATCAAAACGGCTACCAGCGTCGTTGAAAGGCCAATCACTAAGCTGAGACTTTTACCAATTAAAGAAGAGTAGTTTGTTAAACCAGTTTAACAAAGGCGGGCGGAAATGTTAAAAGTAAAAAAAAAAACTAAATAAAATAAAACGACAAAGAAGCACAAAATCTTATGATTTCTAAATACTCTCCAAAATATTTTGCGTCAGTAAAAGTCGTATATGATCACATTTCACTCTACATATAGAAACTATCACATGTTCAAAACCACACAGACAGAGGCCCATTGAGAACAACTGGCGCATGCGCAT
>NC_052103.1:1613939-1724291 GCF_012273895.1 Zerene cesonia
CAAAGTAAATTATATCAAAAATTCAAGTTTTAATCTCAAATTCGCATTTACCCTACCCATTTTCTTGGACTATTTAGTCAATACGTAAGACGGTTTAGATGGTTCTATCATTAAAACGTATTTTTGTTAGTATAGTTCTTAAACTATGAAATTTGTTATTTGAACTAATGTGTGAAATAGAATGCGGGTTAGAGTCGTTAGCATAAGCAGGTTTGATTTCAACTATTGGTAAAATAGTACTTATTAAAATACTCCAGACGTGCCGTAAATTCGTGCGTAAATTTTTTTGTAAATGTGTGTTCACTTATAAATTTTGTAAGTGTAATAAATAATAGGCATTTATTACACTATATTGTTAACCAAACGTAATAAACTTTCCACAGTCGACTGCTTTATTCTCGTTACCACCTATACAGCAGATAATATTTTCATAAAATAATATACCTTAGGAATGGCCCTAAGCCATGGCGATGGCTCCATGGTTTCTCGAGTTAACTACCTGTAAGTTTAAACCTGAATTTTTAATTTTTAAGTCCGGTTTGTCACTAATTTTTGTTTTATTTTATTTCATTTTTATAAGGTACTCATCCATGTAGGTATGTATCTTCCATATCTCTTTTAAAGCCTTATTTGTGAATTTTGCGTCTATTCGTTCTTAACGTAAGTATACGAACCGACTAATAGTAAATATAAAAGTATATAAAAAATAAAGTAGTAATAATATTAAATAAGCCTCAATTTAAAATGTTCTCAAAAATTACTGAACTGATTTAGAAGGAATTTGCACTGATGCCTGATACTTTTGGAAAATTGCGCCGCACTTAATACTAATAGTCACTTTGAAAAAGAGCAACTAGTTTCTAGTCGTCTTCGTATGATCTCCCCGAGCGGCAACGATTCGAATTTTGACAGAAATGTAGAAATTAATACAAGTACCAATCTCAGCATACAAGTGCATTTAGTGTATGATATTTCTAATTTCGTATGTATAAGATTTTAATACAACTTAGCCAACTAACCGAATAAATTACTAAGAATTAAAAAGCAAAATTGTGTATAAAGTATAGTCATAATTAGTGCACTTCTAAAATACACGACGGTAGTATTCATACATTTATTAGGGACTAGGTAAAATTATACATTCCCCACACCGCGTCCCTCTTTCAGATTTTTTTTTTTTTTGATTTAGTTTTGTTTTTTCCTTCTACTACTTGTTTGTTACTATTATGATAATTTGGAATGGTCAAAACAAATTTCCTTATATGTAGTATTACGAGTTCCCTATAAAAAAAACGGAATAACTCGAGAAAAAAAAATGAACTTAACGACTATCCAGGTTAAGGGAAATGAGAACTATATATGTAGAGTTTTTTCAAAAAGAGGTTATAAACTTTTCTTGAGATTTCATTCGATTGGCGTGTTTCTTTTTGGTCTAATTTTAGAATATAGAGTTGTACCTCCCACCCAGGGACATGATTAAGGTATAAAAAATATTAAACTCATATTATGTGTTCATGGGTTCCAAAAAATTATTTATAACCTCTTTTCATAAAATATGTACAACAGAGTTATTGTTGTACATATTATGTGTAAATTGAGTAAGTAGGTAAGTACGCATAATATGTTTACTTACGCATTTATTTTAGCATCTTGTAAGAATAAGTTTTGTAGTAAAATTTCAGATTTGATAAGTGCATTATTACGCTCACGATACCTTTATAATCGTAACGTATCGGTTAATATACACCCTTAAATACACATACCTACCTACGCTACGAATGCAGAACCTAAGTCGTTCTAGGCAACGCCGGATAAAAATTTAAAACTGTGACACGCAACCCCAAAGACAACGAAATCGCCTTGTAAAACAAAAAGTAGATTATACCAAATACATTGTCATCATTCAAGCGTCCGTAAAAAATTTTGTGCTTTTATATTAATAGCACGAGATTCTATATTCTACGAGATTTTATGTATATTCTATAGAAAAAAATCTGGAGGCTCCTAAAGGTGAGAGCAACAGTCATTCGTTATAATTAGTAATGCCCGTGATAGATGCCGAAACAATGGAGCTAAGTCCTATCGGAAAAAAATAGGTACATAGAAAAATTAAACATTCTCTATCCAACTGAATCAGAGGGAGGAAAATGCTTTCAAGTATATATGCTTAGTAAAAATAGAAAAGCTCAGCGCGACGGACACCGGTCCGGTATAAGATAGAGCCGTCATTTACTATTTTATTAGTGCGTGTACGTACGTTTACGATGCACCCACATTGATAGTAATAATTTTTTTTCTCTATGTTTCCCTTTTTCTTGTACTAACCAGCCAGCAATCACCCATTAAGTACAAATAAACTTACATCCGGTAAAAAAAATATATGTGTACAAGGAAATCCCTTTAAGTATAGGTGTATTGATTATTGGCATTAAAATTTAAATATAGGTTCACACGGAAATAGTACGAGATGTGTAAGAAACTGCACCTTTCTCAGGAGTGGCGCAAATTGGATAGCTTCTCAGTCCCTCTTTTTACATGTTTTTGGACGGCCAGAGGGCTACCTACTATTATTGTTGAAGAGGGAATGAACTTCTATTAAAAAATGTTAATACTTCACGGATGGTTCTTCCACCCCGCCGCGGGCATCGACGAAAGTGGTGCATTTTTTTTTTCATTTCAACCTGGGTCTGTCAATAATAATTGCGCTTGCAATCTTTAAATTGGGATACATGAGCTAGAATGACGCATGCATACATTTATGCAATCAACAATCTCGACCTGTGTCCGGTACACACGGCCGCACGCACACATGCGTGTATGTTATCACTCAGAAAGAAGAATACCTACGCATAATCACCTACTACAAAAATCATATACATATAGATGCATGCATTATAGACCATTTCGCTCATGGAGTCCCCTGAATATAATTATTAAAAAATAAAGAAAAGCGCTATGTCGGTCTGGATTCAGGAATGTTTCATTTAACGTTTACTGCACAACGTGACAATCCTCTGAGGCTCTTCTCTTAGTCTAGAATGACTGTGAATTGTGAACTCATTTGTTGATCTATCAATTATAAGCTAACGAATCAAGAAACAAATATACGAAAATCCATGGCATCCACGATAACCGCCCATGTAGTTCAAGGCGTCGGTAAGACGCTGCATGCAGCAATCGTAATTGTTTTACCTCGACAGGAAACCAAACAGTGTAGATCGCAGTTTAATTTTTGCATAAACAGACTGGTATCACATATACATACACACTAGTATACATCACTATATAACCGCCCGTATTATGACCCTTAGGGGTTAATAAACTTAAACTTGCATTAAAAAATGTAGACAACCTGTTTTTCCAACCACGATTTATAAATTTTCCTTCATAATAAATCGGAAATGACGAAATAAAGCTATGACCTGGCTTGATTTATCAGTTGCTGTTGTTTCGTTTAAGCTTGGAAAAGCTTTTGTATTTTATTATCTTTGTAATTTTTACTATGATAACGAGACAAAAAGATTGAGAATAAATAAACTTTATTATCATGTTTAGTTATTAGATCGACGGACGAAAACGTTTAATGATAGATTTGTTTTACAGTCGTTGTTTTTTGCTGCGTAACATTTAAGGTCGATGAAGAGTGCATTAGCTCTTAGTCAAAAACCACAGTAATTTCCATTGTAAAATTGCATAATATGTAAAGTGGAGCGGGGGTAAACAAAACAATCATGTGATTATAGAAGCACACACAAATAAAATATTCGAAATGCGTATTATTACAGCTAGCCCAGATAGCCGTAAATATTCAGCAAAAAATTTTAGCAATTATTAACTTTTCCTACATACTCTATCAGGGTAATTGGAAACAGCGGTGATTAGGAACTCCCAATATACTTTTCATAATGTATATAACTCACGCTACCAATCCTTCTTCTATATATAAACTTGAATACTTAACAAACTTTAAGTTTTGCAATTACGCAAAAAGTATTGTATAATTCCAATCACACCTACTCGAATAACCCTGGATCAATGGACCCTATTATTTACCCCGACGTTTAGCATATACATGTAATACCATTACAACCACCATAGCATAGCAGCTTTCTTACAACACGTCCTTTCCATGTCGATGAAACGTAGGAATAATGTTTCAAGTACCCATAGAAAAATACCCAAAGTCTCAAAGGTCAACATAATAAATGAAATTCAAAAAGATCTAGTATCACGGTCAGCCGGTTACTTACATACTGAAAATCAGCGTCAAACTGCTCGACGTTATTTCCTGTAAAAATTTGTCTTTTCCGTATCATCACATCACACTTAATCTTCTAGATCAGAGATCAATATCGACATTTATGATGATAAAACGCTGAAATGCAACTGTGCCCTTGTATTGTATGACCAAGCAGAGCTCTGCTTTGCTGATCCGCTGGAAGCTACTGCATTTTACGACAGTGATGAAAATGTTCTTAATTTACTGACAGCAAACTCAGAATTATTTTGATATACAATAGTAGTAGGATAACAAACATATATTTTTCTTTAAATATATATGTGGCTTAGGTCGCAGACTTGCAGCTAACGATTCAAGCTTACCTTCACGGCCAATGTCGAATGTCTTTGTCAATTTTGAGTTAAAACAATTTTGTATGGAAAGAAACATGTTGCTTCATGACAAAGATTCTTATATAATATATCAATTGCATTTTAAGTTGGATCAAACTGTGCAGTTTGATCCAACCTACAAGATAGAATAGTTTACATTCTTTCAATAAAGGCTAACTACTTTTTAAATGGGCGGTGCCGGGGCGTGGAGCTAGTAAATGTATAAAAATGGTTTATTGAGTAAGTAGGAATAAATCAGTTAATAAATCAAGGATTCGATATGCCAATATCGAGCAAAAGCAATCAACTATATGTTTTTTTTATCTAAAATTTAATTGTACATATAAAAAACACGGATTTCTATAAAGTTAACTACGCGTTATGACATTGGGCATCCTAACAAGCTAGGTTGAAAGAGAAATTATCTTGTTTCTTTTACATATAAATTTGCGGGTGTCCCTCAAAGCTTTAACGGTGAAGTGTTGCAAAAAGAAATTGCAGCTAGGTACAGATGATTTTGATCTCTAATCAAAAAAAAAATCGGGGATGGTAAGAACGAAGGTGCCAACATAGATTAAGGTAAAGAAACATATAACGCAATAAAATTAACTGAAACAGCATTCTTTTACCTCAAATAGAAGTATGTCAACCTATCAGTCTGGAAGTCTGGAATTAAAAAGCTTATCGAAGAGATTTGAGAATTAAGATTAGTCTGATTGAAGTTCATCTGATAGCGCTTTATTCTATTATTGTTCGGATAATAGGTACTTATTGAAAAACACACATAACACACAATAAATTTAAAGAGAGAATAAAGTCTCAGTGTAATTATGATACATTAGTGTACCTACAGACAATATCAAATAAAATTATGCCTCAAGTATATATCCATAGGATTAATTAAATAGGTTTTCCTTTTTTCACAATCACATGATCTATCCTTTACGAATGAGATCAATGCATAAGGTAACTCAAAATCAATTCAGATTCTTCACCGACTAGTCAACGATCATAAAGCTTTTGCCTTGAGTACACCATGTATCATCATGCAAATATCAAGGTCTAAATAGCAGAAATAAGAAATTTTTGGTATATACCGCCGTTCGATAATCAGTCTCTAAAAAGTATTCATCCGAATTCGTCAGCGGAATGCATACAACGATAGAATCATCAGATAGTAGTACATCAGTGTATTTTTTTTCTATTCTTAAAAAAAACCTCTCATTAGTTATTGTACACAAAAATAGCCAGTTAGGTTTGGCGTTATATTTCTGATATCTTGCTACTTACACGAACGGAGAAGCTAAGAATAAGCTAAATACCTGCTCTATATAGCTCTAATCGAAGAGTAAGGCTTGGATGATTTGTACTCTCGTTAAGTTAATAATTGGATGTATTTTCTAGTTTGAGCTTGGTTAACAAACCACCCAGATAAAGTATAGGCACAGTAAAGAAGTGTACAATTCCTCTGCCTCTGCAGGGTTGTGTAAATAAATTTAAATTTAAAAGGCCGATATTATGCAGGTCCTTACAGCTCGTTTAAAAGTTCCACAGGTTTTACCAGATCAATTTAATAGTAGTAGTGTATTTATGAATTTGATATAGTCACGCAAACCCACCAGCTCATATATATTTAAAGGCTGCGAAAAGTTCCAAAAAAGGTTTTAACGTTGACAATATATAATAAACTAGCTGTAACATGATATAATAATTCATAAGCTGTTTTGGCGTGAAAGAGTAACAAATATCCATACATTCTTAAACTTCGAATCAATTCAAATTTTTATAAGATTAGTAGGATTATATACAAAGTTCCTTCAAGATTATTCAATTTCAGTTCACCACCGCACCTATAAAATATTGTTTTCGATCCTGTATATCCTGTACGATATGAAGATAATAAGTAGAAACTTGAAACATTACATTTAATGAATGCAAGTGTAACAATAATTGGATCTAAACAAAAGGCAAGTTCTGATCTAATATCTTCTTTCTGTGGGGCTTTTCGGTGAATTTCTGTAAAATAAACCTCTACGCAATCGTCTATGTGCTGAATGGACTGATAATAATCGAAGAAGATTAATATTGACTTGTCTATTAATTCTATCACCGATTTTCAGCTTGGCAGATGTCTATAGCATGCACCTTCGGTTCAATATGCCTTCCGTTTATACGTTGCTCTATATCTTCTGCAAGGCATTGGAAATTTTCAGGGTTATTTTTTAAATCTTCCTGTCATGTTGTTGGAATTTGTGTAATAATCTCGTATCACCGTTAATGTACCCTCATTTATGGTATCCCTCTTTCCCCATAATTTTATTACATAAGTGTGATCAGCGTGATCACATGGGAATAGAGATAATATTTTACATAACATAGGTAACATTCCTAATTACAGCAGTAATAGTAAAACTTTTGTAGTATATAGTAATGAAATTATAACCTTATCAATACGGAAATTGTCAAACGACGAAAATCAGATATATCTACGTACCTCGCATTTCAAATTTCGAAGAACGACTGGCCAACTCTACGTTGCTTTATATTAAATTGCACACCACGGAAAGGAGTAAATAGAATCTTACAGACCAGAATAAAGGGTTTAATTGTACAGTTTGACAATTAATTCGTATAGTTCAAGAACTCACCACATTAGCGCTAACATCCGAATTCAAAACAGCGAAAAATTTATTTATTTTAGACATTCTTTACTCTACCCTCCATACTTGCTTGTGTAAAAACGTTCTTGTATTCTTCTAATATTTCGTGTCAAAACAAGGAGTTGCTAGGTTAAGTTTCTTCGCGGAGGATGGATCGGGGACTATGTCCCTCGTCCGGTGCGGTGAGGTGGCGCGAGACGTGTTCCGCTCAGGCCGCCCACAGGAGGCTAGAGCTGTCAAATAAGCCGCTCTAAGTTTGTGGCTAGCCTGCAGGGCTGCCGCCGAGGGGTCGCGGACGAATCCAATGATTACCCATGGCCCCTTTATCAATGCGGCTTGACGGAACGCAGATGGGTTTTAGTCGGTAGGAATCTGACATAACCAACGGCCTCTTCCCCGGGGGTCGTAGGTATCTATGCAAAATTTCCCCACTTAAAAAAAAAAGGCGAAGATTTTTCTATATGTGATTTTTGTTTATTTCCATGAGCTGATGACCGATAAAATTGTGACATATCGTCACAGGTTTTTGAAAAACCTTAATTACAAGTACTTACATACCTGAAAGCCTAAACATTTATTAGTTTGTACATTGAAAATACTAATTTATGAGAAGTTTCTATTTATAAAGCATTTGAATGTTATAAATCTAAAAAGTTAAAGACTACAAGTTGACTAGACCAAGATAACGTGTAATTAAACGTAGAGACCGAAATGGATATAATATTAAAATAATGAAGTCCGAGGCATTTAATATGCAAAACTTTAGCATATGCAATGCCTCGGGAGTCCTCGCTAAAGATTTCTCAAATCCCAACGAACGTAATAGCTACGCTAGTGATTGTGTCCGTCACTTCACACCTATACTACTGAACAAATTTGAGTGAAATTTGGTACCTACAGAAGTAGTTCGAGACCGTAGGATAGTTTTCTCTGAACTCGGAATTAAACCACAGGAGCGTCAGTCTGTTATCTCTTCGACTAAGCGGGCGCAGCCGCGGGTCGAAAGTTAGTACATAATACGTTGAAGTATTACATTATAAAGAGTACTTCAACCTCTGAGTGACACATTGAAAGTACCCCTAATAAATTAATTTTTTTGTTATAGTAAATTTTTCATATTGCATCAGATCATTAGATTTCCAGAAACTCTATAGCATGTCTTATAAGTTTGCCCTGAATGTATGAATATGACCGACATCTTTAGACTCGATATTGATTTTTTTTAAGTATGCAGTATCCTATCAGTACAGGAAAACACTCGATTCATTCGAAAAGTAAATTATACGACTAAATTAACGACTGTCTAACACGAGATATTAGACTATCTTATTAGGCATCTACCTACCTACCTACACTAGGAGTAAATTAGGTAAATTTTTATCGTAATGTGCTTCTACCATCAACAATTATTTTTTTCATTCTTGCAGCCTTCGTGCGTGCGTCATTGGTTCAGCTTCTCTTACATTTCTTACATCTATTGTTATAAATAGCTTTTTATCAGCAGCACAAAGTGTTGACATATCACCGACGTCATTGTCATACTTTAAGACACCGACCTTCAGATTTTTAATATAAAGCCTAAAGCAGAAGAGAAGAGTTGCCTCAGTCGTTTACATAAAAAATAAGTAGGACTCAGCATGTATCCGTGCTAACTTCCCAAATATTTACATTTTAGTGAAATTTTATACTAAAATGCAGTTTATTTTTAGAATCACCTATACAAACTTCAATGTTTTTATTTTTTTTTTTTTATTTTACGTGAAACACACTACGAGTTAACATGATTATCAATTGTATGCAATTGATGATGATTTAAGTTGTAATAGTTATGATATCGAACGTCATTTTACCTAGAATTATCCAAAATTATGCCTGAAACTCAAGTTAATAATTAATAGCTTTACCCTAAAATACAGCAATAATAAAGTAGAAACACTTGTAAGACCAGAATCCAGAGTCACTGAAATCGCATTAGTGCTCCATAAAAATTTTCGCACCAGTCGTTTCGCTATTATATTATATTATAATTAGTCCATACTACAATCGGTAAAAAACAGTCAATGTGTTCTTGAAAAGAAGTTCATGAATGCAGGATATTTATGAATGTCAAAAGATAACAAAATCATCCTAGTAAATATATATATTAATAGCAGGTGATATCTATATTCCATAGTTTGTTAGATGTCCACAATGCAGTGCCAGCTATTCCTATTGTCACCATCAGTCCATATATTTGCGAAACACCCTCATGAATATGAAGTAAAAAGAAAAGTACCTAGACTATCTTATTATCCTATCCTATTTGAAAGCTTATATATAGTTCAATAAATAATCCAGTTTCCTGAGATTGTTTTCATTTCTTCAAATTAAGTTTTCGAGATGATTGAGATAACGTCAACAATTCGGAAGTCGTTAAAGTGAGCCATACGAAATATATTTTATATTAAGCCGTGTTTTTTTTGTAGACACCACGCCTCGCCTCCGATGCAGTCCATGAATTGAATATTCATTTAAAGTTATGCTTAAAGAAATCTTTGTTTTTATTGTATTGTCGTTGATAGTACAATAGTGTTTGAATAAATAAATAAATCTAGTACTTCTTTCAAGATCTAACTAATTATAATTAAAAATTATAAAACAAATGTGAATTAAAAAGCATTTGTTCATAACTATGTCAGTATCCATACTTAAAGATCAGAAGAAGAAATAGCAGAAATCAATGTTGATTGAATTGTTCAGATGTTATAAGACAAAGCCAGAATTAGTTTTCAAATAGAATACATAAAAGGTGAAAGTTAACAAAGATGCTTAAAAATTGGATTCTGGAGCATATAGCCAAGTCTTTTGTTAAAAAATAAATTGCTACATAAAATTGAGAACTTTCTGACATTTTTGGGAATGTTGATAACAAACCTACTAATTACATAACAACAGGATTTTAATTCAATTAAAAATATTCACTACAGTAAATTATTGCAAATCAGGAAAGTATAAAAGTTTTCATATTAAGTGGGACCTTAAAAAAAATTTTCATCTAAATATATTTTGCAAGTGATACTACATTTGGTAGTATATAATTAAATAAATATTTGCTAAAATATAACATGTTTGTTTGATAACATTTAATTGAGGGCTTCGAGAAATGGGATTGTAATTTTTTCTATAATTAATTAATAGTGCATTTACATACATCAAGTTTAAGATTGTTATAAGTGTTTATAGGCAGTGGTAACCGCTTAACATCAGGTGGCCCACCTGCTCCCGTGCTTGCTATGGCACAAAAAAAATATACCTTCAGCCCTAAAGTGTGATGATAAGTGCTTGTTGATGCAGAATAAGTATATTACAATGTATCTGTACGTATCTAAAGATATTCTTGAAACAAAGATCCCATAACTTTCTCCATTGTGGCGATAAAGCGACAAGTCTGTCCATTGGATAAATCAATACAAAGTAATTATATGGAAAGAAAATGCTTAAATGCTGCCACAGAAGCATCCATAATGCAGTTATGGGACTGTATAAAAAATTGCCTCAAGGCTATATTATGATAAGAGCTTGCTTAATAAGTATACTTAGTGTAAGATTAATAGTATTTATAAAAAAATGACCCTAGCAACAGTAAATATAAAGAGGTATCAAATTCCAAAAACAGATCTTATATACTTGAATACATACACTCATACATAACATATGGCACTAGAGCTATTTGAGAAAAAAACAAGATATAAATTTATACCAGACTTATTGAGACTTTTTATCATTACATATATATGTTTTTGTGAGCATGTGCTTCTCACAGACCTCATCAACAGGTGGAGCGATTTTAATGAAATTATATTTTCACGCAGATTTAAGAACGGTTGAGATCAAATAATGTGAGTAAAGCCGTATTAAGATGATAGTATTTTATTAATAAAAAAATTTCTTCTTCAAAATTCAAAAATAGTTTGTCAGTAATATTTATATAAGTTATGGGAATCTTCTATCTATCAACTTACCTGACTAATAGTAATAAACTTTATGCACTTTTTTCGAAAATTTGTACACAAAGTATTAATGAGTATCAATCGATTTTATTCTTGTCAACTTACCATTGACACATCTCAGAAATTCTATCTTGCTGGTGATATGTATTACAAGAGTCCCATAAAATTATTTAGAGTTACTAAATTACTCCACACAAAATATGTTACCGATACCTGGTTGCAGGAAGATGCCTTATCTTACGTATTAGAGTATATCATAACTGATGTTCTATGAAAGGATAAAATACTAGATTAATTTGACAGGAACCTGTTGTATTTCTAAAAATCTTCTCTTATTTAAATTTTATTTTATATTTGATTTGTTTTTTAGTAATTTCTTACAGTTTACTTATCAAGAGAGGGTTATTGTTGTGTTGATTTAATGAGTTGTGTAATTTTAGGAAATCTTTTACTTTACCATTGGTTCTATGTTATTTACTTTTTACTTTACTTTGTAAATAATTGCTAATAGTAATTATTTGATTGACTTCACAGTATATTTTGTTGGAGTAAATTATTTTTATTTAATAAAATCATCCTTAAAAGTATACACACTTAAAATTAATTTAACATAACAGAGATCACTGTAATATATTCAGTGAAATACTCAAAGAAAATATTACAGACTTTTATGTATGAATATATATAATCTATGAAGTTTTCGTATAGCTACCTGAAGGCTATGAACGCATCGCCAAGTTCGCCACCTACGATGTGTACTCCACCTTCGGGGATAGAAAGGCCACGGAAATAATTCCTAATGTCTAGCGCATTCGCTGACCAAGGAAGGTTCTGCAGTCTTATTATCACACTCATGATTTTCGCGACAGCACCTATAAAAGAGAGAAAATCCTGTCCATTTTTCAATAACATATCCTGTTGTCTGAATCACTATTGAGAAATTCAAGCAACTAGATAAGGTTTAGCATCTAATTATATTTTATTAAATTTTTTATGCTGGTCTAAAACTTTGCATTGGTTTCCTACAAAAATATATAAACAAAAAACATATCGCTGATGTGTAACTGAAGTATAATATAACACGTAACCCACTTATTACATACTAATTGCTATTATGCACTGCTAGAGTACCAGTATTTCTCGGCATTGATTACGATGTGTATGATTGAGATTGAGATTTTTTCAAGGTGTATTAGGTCTCTAACTCGAAATAACTCGACGACTCTAACAATAAAAAATTACACAAATCGTTGCATTGCATTATACAATAAATCCAGAGATAATTCATAAAGCAAGGCGCCATTTCATCGCCCGTATGTATATTACTCACCTAACGAATTATAGCAATATTAAGCACGTCACGCACTGTTTATCAAAATAACGACATACTTAAGCACATAAATTCACAATCAGTATTGTTAATAAGAACATAAATAAATTGTAATCTTTAACCTAAACACAGCTCTCGTTGAATGTGTATTGTACAACAAGATGGCGTCTGACGAGTGACGATTTTTTTTCCGATTTCACGTTGTTGACGGATGCCAAAAATATCTATGAGATTATAGTAGATAGTGTTGCCCTAAGTTATACGTTGATATAAAATATAACTTAGGGCATCACTATCTACTATAATCTCATAGAAATGGTAACTAGGACTTTCTTGCATGATTTTACAGATTATTTACATAAATATAATAATTAATTAGTGATGTGCCAAATATGGTTTGAGCTGAATTACAGCTTCGGCCGAACATTCGGTATATATAAAAAATTTTGATTTAAAATTTCATGTTTTGGTTTTAGAAGAAGAATATAGGTGTTGATTTTATTATCCTTTACTTTGAGTAAATTACATGTATATTTGTTTCACTAACGTCCAATATTAATTGAAGCTAACCAAGCTATGAAGATTTATTGATAACAATTTTTAAATTTAAGATTTAAAACTTAAATGAATGTAGCATAAAAAAACGCTTCAATGCAAGAATGGACTTAATTAATTTTCTTAGGTACGTAAAATGGGACTCAAGGAATCGGTTACGCACTAACATACATTTGAAGATTAATTAATAAAAGGCTAATAAAACAACTTGCAACTTCATCTTAAATACCTTGTATCCAACACCAATTTTTCATTAAAAAAAGCATATTATGATGATCGAGGAGCGATTTGACGTTAAGGTTTATGGCAATTGGCAAATCTGTGATTCGATTCGTTGATTTTTCTATTTTGTGGGTTAAAGAGTAAGTTCTGAAATTATTTCAGTATTGTTGTTGTTATTAAAAGGTAAATATTATTTCTAAAAAAAAAATCCAAAGGTTCTTTTTTGTGTTATGTATAAAAACAATGTTATACCGATTTAGTAAATATCTACTCATTTCTTTTTAAAAATAATATCTTGCTTATTTGTATGTATTTTGGTATTTAAAAATACACGTTATTATTCTGAGAATTCCTGATTTGCTCTAGATCTTGTAACGAGATGTGGTATTAAAGCAGCGAGCCTCGTTGTAGGGATTCCCAATTACCGGAATCAATATTATATATTTATATGTTTGCGATCGTCTTTATATTAGATATATTTTAACAATCCATTTTAATATTTATATTACCAGTAAAACAACATCTTTAATTCGTCATCCCTAATATCCGAGCCTCTTGGTTATATGCTACTGATTTCACTAAATACAATTAATAAATTTTGTTTGTTTCAGATATATAATATAAGAAAATATTTAAGCCAAGAAGTATAATAGATATTGTTACACACTGTTAATAATGAATGATAAGAGTTTATAAAGAAGGTGATATTCATTGTGAAAGAGGGCTTTAAAGTGTTGCAAATGTGTGACAGATACCCTGGTTATTTCTATGGAGGCACACCATTCAGCAGTTGGGATAGAAGCTATAATACCTTGGAGAATGTGAGTGCTTCTCTTCTCTTTATTTTGTATGAAATGCTGAAAAGGGGCCTATTACACAAGCATTCAGCTTAAATTCTTTATCTAATTGGCCTCCAGCTTAATTCTTTATATAATTGATTTGAGGAACATAAAAAGGCTATGTAATAAATTTCTGCGTAACTGTTCCTATAATATTTGAAACAGCCATTAACAATGAATGTAATAAGTAGTTGTAGGTTTGATAAATTTACTTAGTTTTCATCAGATTTGATCAGAATATACAATAGAGGTGTTATGGTGACAGAACATAAAAAAGTTCAATTTTTATCATACTTATATGACCCTTTTTATGTTCATTTTGTAATGAGAATATATGTACAAATAAAAAACTCACTTAAATTTTTGCTATAACAGTGGTCTATTTTAATAAATATTTTTACCCATTGGTTATATAAAAATAGTACCTTATTTCAGTTTTAATTTGCCAATCAACTTTGGCTTAAAATGTAGAATTCTTGTACATTTGCTTAAAGAGGAAAACAAGTAGAAGTTATAATAAAATATAAAAGGTTCATGCTTAAATAATATTATCAATACATTATATTACTTTAACAACTTGTAAATTGCATTAAAATATTGTTAGGTACATATTAATAAGCATTATCATTTTATTTACGTTTGTATTGGATGGTCTTTTATACATTTTTTTTTATGGCAACCCACACAGTCAAAAGGGTTGCTAGTTTTTATTTGAAAATAAATAATTTTAAAACAGTTCTTATAAATCTAGGTGGCTTGCTTAAACATGTTTTAGTTTTTGTTTTTTCTTTGAGTGCATTAGTTTTGCATCAATAACATTTGTTTAATTTCTTCAATTTTTCATTATATTTATTACTGGAGGATCTAATTGGATTTATTATTGTAAGTACTATTGAATGTAGAATTGTAAAAAGTGTTTGAGATGTAGATTTTTCAATGTTTGCTCTTTTATTGTTTTGTTCTTACATTGTGGGAATAACCATATTGAAATTTATTTCGAAGGTATTGTAAGATTTAAAGAAAATGTTTTTATTACTTATTCAGTTTGTTGTGGTAGACTGTTGTTCATAGGGTTTTAAGCTTGCTCAAGGGTTATACATTCAATTATGTAAATACTCAATTGTTTTGTCCTGTCTAGTTTGTCATAGTAAAACTTTTCTTTAAGATTGAATATTTCTCATACAAGGTTGTTGGGCGTATCCCCAGCATTTAATGAAATATTTGCCATATTAAGTACTGACGGTCTGCCCTGACTTTGTCAATTGTACACATGTAGCATTCAGTGATCCCATAAATATCTAATGGTGAAATAAATTAGTCCAACAGTTCCTGAGATCAGTGGATTCACACAAATAAACCGTTCAGCTTAATTAAAAAAAATTAAAAGATATTTCTAGTAAATTAGAAATTGCAGATAATAATGAAATACAGATAATACTACCAAGTCAATTCACAAATTATAAAACACATATTTGGACATATTAGAAAATCAGACTTATAAGCATGATGTTAGTTTTATAATTTGTTGTAATTATACAAAATATAAATAATATATTTTTAATATTGTTGGCTTATTGGCTGTTATTATGGTATAAAATTTTGGAATCCATTAAAGCCCTCATAAAATATCATTGACAAGCTACATACATAATTAATGAGGTCCAAGTAAACTGCTGTGAAACTTAAAGAAGCAACGTGCATCTATGCTGGCATCGCGCCAGAGTTTTGTCAGCTTGAGCATGTTGAAGGGGACAGTTTTGTATGGGGGTATGTGGGGCGAAATGAGCAGGGCGTAAGTTAGAATGCGAATATTGTTTGTGTTTTGTGTCTCGCTTCGCGCGCTCTCATCCATCTTGATATTACAATGGAATAAAAAAGGCGGGCGTGAAAGTGGACGCCATTTGCTTTTCGTTTCGCGCGTTTTTTGCAAGCTGTAAAAATGTACAGCGTAATGTTGTTTTACGTTCTAGAATTCAGTGTCACTTATAAAGTTTTATAACCTGGATTGAATATTGAATAGAAACGAACATTTGTCGTTCATTGGATAATTAGATCAATGTTGTACGATTACGATTTAAGTTTTCCTATTGCGAAGATCGTTCGCTAGTCTGTATAATTGGATTATGTTTAATTATTTTAAGTGAGAGAATAGTGTATACTGTACATATATATGAGTAAAAATATATGGTAACTAACTGGACATTTTATTAAAGAGTATTTTCTCAGGAATGCCTGATGTTTATAATGGTCAAAACCTCCAAAAAGTGAACTTCACGGACTTACAAAGTATATTTTTACAATATCTTTGTTTAAAAATAAAATTAGCTACCTACAATGATTTTGATGCCACTTGAATTTAAAGTACCTAGCGTTTCATGAATATATTAATTTTCAATAATTATACTTGAGAGAGAAAAAAACGATCAACTAGTGTTAAGAGTATATACTTCTGCTATGCTATCACCTAAAATGAGAATTTATTAACTAGATTTATGAATAATCGACCGTTTCATCTTATATACGAACGTGACCTAAATCTTGCCGTTATTTATGCCAAGTTTTAACCCGATCGGCAAAATGTTTAAAATTTGTTTTAAAAACTTTTTTTCACCAATAAGTTTTTAAGTGCTTCATGAAAATTTTTGGCTCGACTAATTTGGTTTCGTGGGTGAGGTACAAGCCTACTTTGGATTTTTCTAGAACTGGAAAGTTTATTCTCTTGAAGTGCTTTTGCATTAATATTTATTACAGTGTTGTAAGTGTTAGAAAACTTCTGTAGGAAAATAATCTGTGAAGCCCTGTTCTACTTATAAAATACAAGACACTCTTCCCAGCTTCATATCCCTTAGGGAGCATTTAATCGGGATAAAAAGTATGCTATCACCCAAGTCAGCTCAGTCTGTAGTTTCAGACAAACACACAAACGAACAAATTTTCACATTTATAATATTAGTGTAATTGCTGTATTTAACTTCAATTGCTGTGAATATGTTTTCGCAGCCTTTGCGATTGGGGCTGCTCTCGTGCATTTTCAGGTGCATTATGTTTTCATTTACTGCTAGAACCGCTTACAAAACCGCCACTTATTTGAATTTTACTTTTACTTCGGTTTCATGGGTAAATAGTATCTACTGTAAGTGTTATTCCCCTGGAAATTATCCTTGTAACAAATGTCATTTAAATCCGTATAGACTAGTCTAGATATTCTGTCGGTATTATAGAAATATCATGTATCTAATACTTGTTAAAATCGATCTGATTGATTTAAAACATAACCCGAAAAAGAAACCTTTTTCCTATTTATTATCTGTACTTCTGTTACGAATGATGTAGAGCTTGAAAGTTTGTTTGTTCGAACGCGTTAATCTCAGGAACTACTAGAGCCACTTCAAGTTTACTGTCACCGTTGGATATGGACGAGATCCCCGAGTGATATAGGCTATAATATATGTATCGCAGGTAAAGCATAAAATAACAAATAATTTGTCGAATTTCATCTAGATTCCAGTCAGCTGTTATTTCATAACCTAGGTTTAGTACTCATCATAAAAATTCAAACAAACGCTATTCCAAAAGTTAGTAAGTGATATCCGACTGCGTATAAAACAAAATTGAAATTTTATTTATTCGGTGTAGATTGCAGAATTTGCAGTTTGTACATACATTACGTTTTAAAGTGGAAACTAATCACGACGTAGCATAGGCTTGTCGTTAAATGTCGTTAAATTCATCCCGCATTTTCGAATGCGTAATTACATATTTGAGTTTTGGAGGGATGGCATTTTAATTCTCTATATAAATGATGATAGATCAATGACGTTATCAAGTCAAGCGAAACTATATTTGTAAGGATTTTACAGTTTAACAGATGTAGAGTTTTTCATTAGCATTGAAATCGGAAAAACTCTGATATATATTTTTATGTTTTTTTCGCGATTTTTTAGAATTATTTAGAAGCGAATGAGAAATCGAATCAAAATTATTGATATTAATTATTTAAAATTATTAAATTATTAAATCGATAAGGGTTATTTACCATGTGCAATGTAGTAAACACTCAAGTGGTGTAGCAAACAAGCGAGGTGTAGCTTGTGCTTAATAAGATTATAATAGGGAAAGAGAGAACCATATACTCTATATTCAGTTACACTTGTTTCAAAATATATATAAACTAGTACAAAAATACATTATGCAGAAAGGTGGGCGGAATGCGAGACGAGACATTGAATTTGATGAGTTGGTTTACATTGATAGTTTACGTAGGTCTAGGTAATTTCTGGAAGTTTTCGTAGGTAAATCTATGCTATAATAATCTTATGATTAAGGACCACTTAAACGCATGTCCCAATTTTTATTAAAGATTCATGGCTAGAATGACAATTATAAAAATAATGTATTCGAGTAATTAAACGAGTCTGATTATACAGGAGATCATACTTTCGCGTTGTATTACTGAAATGACTTATCCAGAAACTACTGGACGGCATGTCTATACTAATATTGTAAAGCTAAAGATCTTGTTTGAAGGCTATAGGCTATATATGTACCGTGAGCGAAGCCGGGGCCGCTAGTCTATACTAATATTATAAAGCTGAAGAGATTTTTTGTTTGTTTGTTTGAACGCACTAATCTCAGGAACTACTGGTCCGATTTGAAAAATTATTTCATTTTTAGATAGCCCATTTATTGAGGAATATATAATATATATACCACGGGCGAAGCAGGGGCAGACCGCTAGTAGTGTATACACGAAAAGCAGTAAGTTGATTGACCTGTCTTTAAACCGAGACAATCTCAGCTTAGCTTTGTAATTTCTCGTGTTTGTTCAGTTTTTTGTTTCAGCTTAGCTTGTTTAGATCCAATGCAGGCGAAAGCATCTAATATGCACAACCTTCGAATATCGATAGAACTAAAGCGTGTCATTAAAATTCACACATAGTATACGGTTGTGCTTTCATATCTTGGCAGAGTGAGCGAGATTTGAGTGATTACGGAGGAATGCAGGCGCCATGGGGTCATGGTCGAAACGACCCAATTTTTCGACCCATTTCAAACTTACGTGTCAATATAAATGTTTTTGTTGGAAGTTTTTATCGAGATTTGATCGGTACGATTGATTGATTAGTTTATTTGTCAGAATAACTTTTAGTACAACATTTTCAAAATAGGAAATGACTGGAGGTGGGATCATAGGGAAGTTTGGTTATAGACGACTTCAATAGCCTTTTAGGGAATCGATAGGACATCAAGATGTATTCATTAATTTAAGCGATTTTAAAATTGTCACTTCAGGATCTTTGGTCTGTCATCGTTGTGGAGGCTTTTATTGGAAAATGCATTGCGATAAACAGTATTTATGTTACCAAAGTGGACTATTATGACCTCTTGCATAGTTTTCTTTTTTTTTCCTCTCCGTTAGTATTTGTTGCTCTGGCAGTTAGAATATATTTTTATGACGAAATCAGCATGTTATACTGCATGATCAAACACATATATAATATTATGCTGTATGATTTTTTTTTTCAATTTAGGTAATCATATCTAGATGTTTAATATTTTAGACATCCATTGTCTGACCGAAGACTTGAAACTCAACTATTTTCATTATCTCCAGAAGAAACAATAACTTATGAATTATAAAGCTATGCCTATTGTATCTAAGAATAAAAAAGCTCTTTTCACAAAATTGTAATACATTTTAAAATGTCGCTTGCAATGTTTTCTGATACAGATCGTTAACGTCTTAAGGCCTTAAGCTTTGCCAAATTCTACGGTCATAATTCTTTTAAACATTTTGCAGAAAGTTTTTTCGTAATCTAGGTTTTGAAAGTATTTTATTTATAGTGCAGCAGAAAAAAAGCAAACTTATGCGATATTGTTTGTAAGAAGTGGATGTATGTGATGAATATTTGCTAAAGCTTCGTCATTAAGATTTAATCGTACTAAAATGCGTATATGCATATTCCAAAATAAATTGATTATTTCCTACTATATCTTCATTTTCTTGTTCAATAATTATATTTTTGGTTGAAATATGCCATTAAGATTTTTCTCCTTAAAAATCTTATAGCTAGCTAG
Organism: Zerene cesonia; assembly: GCF_012273895.1. NCBI lineage: Eukaryota > Metazoa > Arthropoda > Insecta > Lepidoptera > Pieridae > Zerene > Zerene cesonia. The sequence goes on from NC_052103.1 coordinate 1,634,224, forward strand.
ATGGCTTTGTTGCACTGCCTCTAAGATTTTTACTAACTTTATATCGTTTAAGAATGTGAGTTATAAAAACAATATCTTACCTTAATTTTGCCTAACTTAAAAACAAAGGATTTTAGGAAAAATTGAGCTTAGTTTTTTTTTAAACAAGTCTCATTGTTTCAGCAAATCCAACAGCAATACAGAGGTAGACCGAACCCGAATCCAGGGGCACACAGGTTCTGGGGCAGCATGTCGGACGGCGGGGGCATCTCCATCGCGGGCGGCGACTCGAGCAAGACAAACCTGATAGTCAACTATCTGCCCCAAACCGTCAATGAGAAGGATCTATACGCTATGTTCGTGAGCATTGGACCGATCGAGAGCTGTAGGGTTATGAAGGACTTTAAGGTGAGATCCTAGTGTGGATACTTTAGTTACAAAAACGTAAAGGGGTTTTATTGTGGGAGCCGAGCACGCTTCGGCACGAATTGGGCCAGCTGGCACCGGGGAAGTACCACACCCCCACAGAAAACCGGCGTGAAATAGTGGCATGCCACTGTGTTTCGTACGGTGAGTGGGAGAACCGGAGGCCCGTTTCCTTTTCCTCACCCGTCCCAGTCCATTCCTAGTTTCCAGTCGTTAATCCATTCCTTTTCCCTTACCCCAAAAAAGCGGGCAGCGCATTCGCAGAGGCTCTACCTTTGCGAATGTTCATGGGCGGTGGTGATCGCTTACCATCAGGCGAACCACCAGCTCAGTTGCCCGCTATGACATAAAAAAAAGGGTTGGTATAGGTCAGGATTCCAAAGACCTGATAAAAGAAAGGCTTTATGAAGAAAAGTGCAGTATTCCTTATTTAAAACAATATATCTAGTTGGAAGTTTTCGCTACTTATTAAGTATGTAATGTAATGGAAGCTAAGACAAACACCAAGATTTTATTCTATACCTTTTTCAAATACGACAATTCCTTCTGTATTCTAGATATTCTTAGTTAGAAACTTTGATAAATAATGTTAAAGTATTATTTTCTGAGGATAGCTTTATTCCAGTTAATTTTATTAACATTGTTTACAAGGTACAAAATTAAGCTTAAAATATTTTTTTCGCCGACTTTTCGCATGGGTTGTCTTTTTCAATATTGCAGATTTTTATTGATGCGCCGATAGTACAATATTATCAGTAGCATTTATTGAGTAATAATGAATTTCAGACTGGTTATAGTTACGGGTTTGGTTTCGTGAACTACGCCCGCGAGGAGGACGCGGCGCGAGCGATCGAGACGTTTAATGGATATCAACTTAGGAATAAACGGTTAAAGGTGAATGAAATATGTATTGGAATTATTGTCCGTTTAACTTGATTTGGGCAAGAGCTTCACATAATTTCATTTAAAATAAATTGTAGTCCAGCTATATTGTAATAATTATTTTTAACAAAAAACTAAACTGATTCCAATTGTGTATTTAATATGGGACCACATGGAAGGCGCTAGGTTACAAAAAATAATAATAAATAACAAAAATCGTTTTACCCAGTCGAAATTTCAAGGTCATCAATTTGTCTGTATTTTTTTTGCTGGTTTTATAGTCCCCATTTAAATCTGGTATTATAAATATAGACTAAGCCCACATTATACATATTTTAAATTCGGGGTGGTACCGGGGGTTGCCCAGGGAGTCCGGCGACTTTTTTTTGTTGTTTATCATCGTGAATTATGTAATGTGTCTTCCACATAATATACTATATACGTATGTATGCAGGTGTCGTACGCCCGTCCGTCCGGCGACGACATCAAGGAGACGAACCTGTACGTGACGAACCTGCCGCGCGCCATCACCGAGGAGCAGCTCGAGACGATATTCGGCAAGTACGGCCGGATCGTGCAGAAGCACATACTGCGGGACAAGAACAACGGCTCGCCGCGGGGGGTCGCCTTCGTTAGGTGGGTACGGAGAGAGGGAGGTAGGAGAAGGAAGACAAAACATTCATCCTACTATATCCTACTTCCAACTAATCCTACTAATATTATAAATGCGAAAGTTTGTAAGGATGTGTGTGATGTGTTGCTCTTTCACGCAAAGACTACTGATTGCAATGAAATTTGGTACGTAGACAGCTGGACAAGTGGAATAACGTATAGGCAATTTTTTATCGCGGTATTTCTACGAGATACGGGCTTACGCGGGTGAAACCGCGGGGTGCAGCTAGTTAATAATAAAGCCTTTCTAAAATAAGTAAAAGAAAAGTAATGAAACAAAAGAGTATCAAGCGTTTCAATGTGAAACACTTTGATTATACAGAATTCATCATATTTCAATGTTTTGAATTGTGATTTAAAAATAGCCAAAGAAAATGTATGCATAGAATCCTAACCTTTCTTTAATCTTGCGTAAGTTTGACCACCCACAAGTTTGTTTTGATTCATTCGTGTATAAAAAAAAATTATAACAAGTCGATGTGACACAAAAACTATAGCTAAATCACATTTACTTCAAGTCAGGTACTTGGTTTTCTATATCAAAAAGAAAAAAAATAGATAGATAGAAGTTAGAAAAAAAAAGATAGATAGAAGTTAGAAAAAAAGATAGATAGATAGAAGTTAGAAAAAAAAAAGATAGATAGAAGATAGATAGAACAATAAGTTCAAAACCGATAAATTATAATAAAACGCCTATATTAATTCAGTTCTGTAATAATTCCAGATTCGATAAGCGGGAAGAAGCCCAAGAAGCAATAGCAGCGTTGAATAACGTGATACCAGAGGGCGGAACTGAGCCGCTGTGTGTAAAGGTAAATTACTTACCCTGTTCGATATATTCCTTTAGTAATAATGCAATATATTGGTACTTTGATATGCGGAAGAATATAGATGGATTGTGTTACTGGGACTGGATATATTATAGCATTTACAAACTTAGGGGGACGTGAATGGAATAGACTGACGTTTAGAAAGAGAGAGCAGATCGCGTTATCCGTATCGTCTCTCTTTACTGTTGAATATGACCATAGTAGCGAGACATTTCTGAATCGCGCAAGCAAAATGTTCTCCCTACAGAGGCATATATACAACTTTCCAACATCGTTTAATCGGGGTCTTACAACCTATCCTCCCTTTTTTGATGTAGGAATTTGACCTTCCTTCCTCTACTCTGGGTCGACTGTCGAATCGTTATTTCAGTGCTAATTGCGCATGTGTGAGCAGATACGGATACGGATAGGGATGTTTACTCTCTTTCTATCCGATTTACAGCTGACGCCTGAATCACATGTTTTACTTGATGAAACAAAAATACCCTGTCATACATCTCTATCTTTTATTCTTTCGCAGTTTTTAAAACGATTGAAACGTACTCTTTTTTTTTGTTATCTGTGGCAAAAATGTGATGTTGGATAAACGCTAGTTTATCTTCAGCTAACGTTGTGCTAAAGTATAGGGATGCACATTATGTCAAAACTCTTTATTAATTAATCTAAAGATGTTATAAGCTTTGGTCAAGATAATAAATCGATAGGAAAGAAGTTCTATTCTTTCATGTTATTGTAATCAATATGACGAATGTTGATTATTTAATTTTATAAATTTACCTAAGAAAACATGTCGAGTTTGATACATAATGTCCTATTTTATGTATTTGTATTTCAAAGCGGAGTATTAAAATTGTTAACTGTTAACTAAACGAAGTGGTAAATGTATTATAGACATTATTACCGTATTAAAATTTACACGAGAAAAATATCTATCATGTAAATTTTCATTACTTAGTTGTGGTAAAGTTTAAAGAGTTTTAAGACGCATAAGAAAGCAACTTATGGCCATCTCTCATCTTAAATAGCTGCTGTATCAATGATTTAATAACAAAATATTTTACATTAAATCAAATAGCCATGTGTATGCAATCGAACGATCAAAAGGACGGGTTGGGATTGCAATTTAAATCGCAGGATAAAGTTTACAAAAAGGTTGCAAAATGTACCAATTTTACCATCAATGATGATCTATAATGGAACCATTTGGCAGACAGCTAATTGACCGAGGCAGACATGAAGCGAGATAGACAAAAAAATCCTTTATAAAGAATGTCTATATAACTACCATACCAATTGGCCCAAGCAGGAATAGCAAGCGTATTTTGAAACATTGACAAAAAATATCCTGAATATAAAATATTTTTTATTGACGTATGTTTTGAAATATTGACGCGTATTTTGGAATATTGACAAAAAATGATCTTGTATTATACTTTATCAAGTATCTAATAACAAACACATTGTGCATGCAACCAATCGGCCGAGGGGGAGGCTCGGCGGGGGGAGCGCGCATATAACTGCCGCGCGAGCCTGCGGGCGAGCCGGCCGCGCCTGCACAGCGACACCACGGTGCTGTATCGCGCACTGTGCACGCCGCGAACGTGCGTTACGCGACCGGGTTGTTTTGGGACGCGTGTCTCGCGTAGTGCGTATACGCGGCCGCGCACGTGCACGTTCCCGTAGTGTGCGTACGCGTGCGTGTATGTACGTATACGCTCTTTTGTACGTGTGTGCGTATATGTTTGTATACTAACGTATACGTGTGTACGTACTTGGAAGTATTCATGGAATTTTCATTGAAATTAGAATTTGCGTGCGCGCCATGTGTTCTCATAAACAACCCGGCCTGAATGCGCAAGATTTAGAGGTGGTTTGTTTTTACTATTGTGATCATATTCGTTGCATTTTCTGGCTCACAACTATTCCTCTTTCTATTTTTAATATAAATTTAGTAAATAATTATTTGAAGGAAAACCGTAAGGGCTTACTTATATATGCGTCAAATACCAGACATAAAACTTTTATTTTCCTATGTGCGGCTTGTGTAAGTGAAGTTTTTTTCTCTGATAAATGTATCTTTTAGAAAATTGCAGCGAAGGTGTTCAAAATATTTAATAATGTCGAAATATAAAACAATCAGAAGAAATAAAACTCATTACTTAGTATTTACCGTGCGTTAGTTTTAATCTTGCGCATTCTGACGTAACTGTTTTCGTGATTCGCGCACAGCTCGATTTTATAGGCTGCGCTGCTCTTTTTTAGTTGGTTGGTTAGATAAGCTAGCGTGCTAGAGTGTAGTGTTATAGGCGCCAGATAACCATTTGAAAAATGGATTGTGGTGGTTAGCTTCAGAGTGAATTTTGTTTTATTGTTTAAGCACATAACCGTTATTTTCTGTATCTTTAAATAGGTCATAAACCATATAACAGACACACGTTCTTGTTATGAAAAATGTTCCTTTTTAATGAGTAGATATAAAATATTATTTCTATCTATAGAACGCATAGATTAATTATTAGAAACAATCTATCTGGGGCTTGACATTAGAAAGATTTATTAAAATGTTACAATTTATGTCGGTGTAGAGAGGTGCAAAATGTGATATAAAGTAGCTTTGGACATTTTTAAACCTGCTAAGCATCTTTAAAGAGTATAAGGCCACACATTTTTACATAATGTTTACATATTAATTGCACACTAGTAAGAATGTATGTAAAAATGCTGATAACACGTGTGGTGTGGCATTATCGAAATATTTTTATATTCTCTGTAGTAAAGCGTAGTTTAGAAAAATGTTGCTAGCCATATATAAAAAATTAAATTAAAAAAATATGTACTTGTACATATATTTAAAATATCTTTATCTCTGAATTGTTTGTTTTTTTCATTCTAATTAGAATAATTCTAAGAGTGATCGTAGGCGTGGTTGAAGCTTCTTAGATGTTTTATTAATGGCTAAATAATGATTTATATTCAAATTAAACCAGTCCATTACATATGTGGTGTAATGTATGCCATTGATATAGTAGCAAGAGAAATTATGGAATATTTTCTTATTCCCTCACATACGAAGAAGCATGAAGCTGAATCATAATCAAGCCAAATCTTTTGCAGAGAAAGTTTGTTGTAAAATGAACCTAAGTGCTAAAAAAATTCAGTTCATGATTTAATGTTTTTTTTATTCTCGTTCAAGATTACACTGTATTTTTACATTATTGTATTTTTCGAGGTATTTTTGTACTATATCAATGACATCTTACACATAAAAAGTATTTGCATAATTATATGAAACTGACCATAAATTATAGAACAGTTACATTAATATTTGCCCATATCGAGACTTATTTTAGATCCTTATCCTCGATACGAAACTATACTCAAAATCTTGTAGAATAAAGTTCGTTTTTCTTTGTAGGTAGCAGAGGAGCACGGCAAACAGAAGGCGGCGTACTACGCCGGCTGGTCCGCGGGTTTTCATCAAAGCCGAGGTGAGAAAACATGTCTCTAATTGATGCTTGACTATGTGTTTATTTGTGTAGTTAACTATTGGGTGGTGCCTTTTTATGTTTATTTACCTAATGTGTTATATGTTTTCTTATCTGTGTACTTATTTGTATATTTATATTATGTATACTCATATGACCTCAGTGAAGACTACTATAAGTGGAAATTCTAAATTTTTTATATTTGAATCGTCGTTGTAGATCAATCAATATTAATAAAAATCTATTCCGTAATGGCAATAATATTCAAAAATGTTATTCTTCTCTCTATGTTCTCTCAAAATGTTTATTATTATTTTATGCGCCTATACAGTTGCTATATTGACTAGTTTTTCAAAATACTCATAATAGAAAAGCACGCGCTTTATCTTTATACAACTTGACGGATTGCTGCGTAAACATATGAAAATGATCGCTTCTGATTTGATAAAATCCGTATCCGTCAGCGTAGTCATCGCTTGATACCAAAATATATAAAGCTATTTAAACAATATTATATGTATTATACCCCGAATGTTATGTGCACGCTGCATGGATAGCACCGCCCGTGATCCCCCAACGCCACCACAGCCTCGACCAGCTGGACATGATCCACAGCCGCCACGATTATACGGCCAACTATGGGATGTACAACACGATGAACAACCGGATGTACCGCCGGGACTATTACAACCAGCCGTCTTATCACCATCGTCCATTTTGAAAAGGGCTGTACTGCAAGAAATTCCGCCTGTCCGATACGAGGATATAGGCGGGGACTTTTGTTTTCGCTAGTGTTTAGTGTCGGTGTTGTGGGGGGGTCGGAAGTTTGGTCCTCCGAAGATCCGTGGGTCCAAAAGGTCTATTTGATGTTTGTTATGTTCGCGCGTCGGTCGGTTTGTGTTCCGGTACGAATGTAAGTATGAGCTGTGTGTAATTCCGCTGTGCCCCTATGTTTTGTCCGTAATGATCCCCTGGTAATGTAAATGTTTTGTATGAGATCGGTGTTAATGAACGTGTTACCTCTTACTTGTCCCACAACACTGCAATGTATAGTCATCATTTCGTACCTACTTATATTTGTGGTCTTAGTGTACTCATCACAAAATTTAACAGACGGACTAAAGTCAATTGTATTATTTCATGACATAAAGGCTACTTTTCTTTGCGGTACTTCTCAATATTTGGAACGGGAAACAGATGTTACGGAAGCTAGTTTTAGACTGATTAATGTTCGGAAAATGTTAAATGGGCAAAGTAACTATTACCGCTAGATGTCGTTAAATACATTTTTGTACTTCGAAACGTTTTAATTCTAAGCGTGTAAAAGTTTAATTAGTTAACGAGGGATATTAGGCAATTGTAAGTAATAATAATTTCACGATACGTAACGGTCGTAGTAAATTTCTCAGCACTGTATTCAAGAGTAAACGTTGGGACCTTGTACCCGCACAAAATTTGTTGTTGACTTTCTTCTAGAACTTTTTAAATTGTAAGATGTTCTTAAATAATTGGACGTTATCCTTAATGGAGTAATGGTGGAAGAGAGATATTAAATAGTGAACCGTTGAATGATTCTGACTTGATTTTGTAGGAAAAAAAGTAACCAATGGCTGTTGTTCAAATATTGCGGGTAGGAATTAAATTGAGAAATTTAATTTTCTTGGATCGTTTGACTTCGGATTAGGAAGATATAGAAATTCTGACAAGAAATTTAAACTCATTTTTTTGTTTAACGAAAATTTTTAACACTCACTAATTTGGTCACCTGTTTGCCCAAAATGAAAGAAATCTTTCAGAAATCCTCAAATGTACAATTTTTGGTGTCAATATGACGCTCGGTGCTTCTCTCTGCCTTACACGGATTCGTATGAGCGACTAGCAGTTTTCACAATAATAACTCTTTTCCACTATTCAACGATATTTAGACTAGTTACAAGTCTTATGAATTTTTAATGGCAATAGATGGGTTACTGTTAGATGATTCTGTTATGTGAATTATTTAGACAAGTACATGATATATGGCATTGTACCTCTCGGTTCTAGAATAACTGAATGTCAATTTGTATTCTGCAGCACCGTTGCTCTAAGTACCATTACCAAGTTTCTGAACAGGAATATTATAGTATGCAGGAAAATAATGGAAGTAGTTGTTGACCATAGCTTCGCCCTCGAGGTCATATAAATTTTTCATTTCCTATTTTATTACAGCGATGCATTATACTGCAGACAGATGTCTGCAGTATAATGCATCTGGATCTGCATGCCAAATTTCAGTTCGATTGGTCCTATGAGATTTTTGGTCTTTTAGCTTGTTTTTTGGCATATGTGATGCCGCATTTCTCCATCATTCGGTAAAATTATGTACCTATGTATGTATGTGTACATATATGTTGTAAAGATCTTTTTAAAGAACGGGATATATGAACTAACTTAAATATGATTTCCTCTAGAGTACTTCTATGTGACATGCGCGTTTTTTGCTATTCACTCTCTCACACTCTCATAGGTAATTAATAAGTATGATAACTTATTTTGACTTAAAAAAATTATCCCCTAGAGCGACGGTGCTGCCACCTATCGGCTTATGAAATATGCTCAATAGTTACTATTGTATTTAACAGATGTCGTTAGCGGTTAGGTTAGATTCGTCTAGTATTTTGCATATTTATATAGTTTACTTACAATTAATTACTGCGTATAATCTAATTAACATAAAGATATATTTTAATATTATATAATTATTATTTGCAGTATCGTTCAGAACTTTTCGAAAATTGCTACAGTAAATGTTTTCATAGAAATCCAACCCATGGATCATTTTGATTTATATTTTTTGACATTATTAACATTTGTTATAGGAATGCGTTCAGTTTCGGTTAGATATTACACTGTCACCATTGTTCCCAACATATAGTAAATATATTTTCTTCACTCTTTTATTACTGTTGAATTCATTATAAGGATAGTAGACGTTACATTGTATCGAATTGCTAATATTTTTTTCATTATGTCACACTTCATTGTCTTCCTTATAAACATTCGAGGGCATTATTTTCTAAACATTTTATTAAGGATTCATTATAAAGTAGATAATTTATAAATATTTTAAATAAAATCCAATTTACTCGTATTTTGCGTCTTGTTATCTACCACATGTAAAATAGTTTCAGAGCAATATTTATTCTATGAATTATGAGGATATAAATTTTATATTTTTAATAGTTCTATTTTGTAAAAAGACAAATATATATTTAGTCAACAGTTAATAGACATTTTATCAACCGACGTTCCAATAAAAAGGGTCTCAGATCGACTGTTTTTTCTCTTGTTTTGTTACATGGTATCTCCGTGGGTTTCCAAAGGATTGTCAATGTCAATGTCAATTCTCTTTGTGTTTTATGGGAAATTGCTCCCTTCCCCACTCGCCCCCACCAGGAACGTCGGTAATCTCTCCTGTAGAAAATAATTATATTTGTTATGAAGTATGTTATGTATTAGTTGTTTTCTTGCGAACCTGAAATACAGTGCGTGAAATCTGAAAATATCGTTTCCGTGGAATATAATCAGATAGAAGGATATAAAAACAACAATAAGACATCTTTGTATGTATGTACTACATTCAATTGTACATTTGCTTCGTCGGTTCTGTCGGCCTGAAGATAAAAACTTGCCCACTTGGAGATAAAAAACAGCTGGAACAAAAGGGGTACAGTTTTTAACTTTAACTATTGGGGACTTTATGGCCCCGTAATGCGTAATTTTGTATGGAATCTTTCTCGCTTCGAACTAAATTCTTTTTGTCCTTGAACGATAATTAAAAAAAAAACTTCTATAATACTTTCCAAACTAGAGACTTTGGCACTTTTGTATATAATAACATTCAAAAAAGAATGTTTTTTTAAACATAAAAGTGGAACAGGGCGGTTTTGCAATTATTTGTTCAAGATTTGAACTATAGCATGCACTGTAATTCAGTTTGTTACATTGACAATATTCAATGGTGATTGAACATGTTCAGTAGGTGGTACGGAATGGGTTCCGTTGTCCCTTATATTGTGATGGGTGCCATTGTATATTTAATTCAATGCTGCTGTCTTTGTTTATTGATTTCTGTTATTAAAAAGCAAAGAAATGCTGCACGGACTCACTATATGGATGGTAATTTTCTTCATCTGGAGCTGTTATGCTTCTGGTGGGTTACAGTGACGTCTTAAAGCAGTACTTATTCCACTGTGGGGCAAAGACAAAGGTACTAGATAGGTCGTCTTGCTACATCACTTTTCCAGACTGAAATTAGCTTTATTACTGCTATAATATTACTGCTTGAAAACGTTACTGCAACCCTACAAAGTTATTATCCTGAAAATGTTTTATTTATGAAGGTTTAAATCCAACTAGGCTTAAATTTAACCATTTTTTAAATTGAATATTTATTTAAGATTTAGTCGTAATTATAGTAGGTAGTTGGCGTTGTTATAAATTATTGCATTATGGCATTCGTCACATATGCTTTTATCTCCTTCATAGGTTATTTCCTGTATATTTACCCATTATATAATATTATGCCTATTATATATACTATGGTTATATTTAATTAATTTTGTGAACTAACATTAGGTTCGGTGAAATTCGGAAGCAATATTACACGTGAATGGATATTGAACCGTATGTATGTTGTAGGTTAAAGGCGAATTTTCATTGAATTCGAGTGGTAGGCTTAGATTGCTAGAACTAGTTTCCATGTGAATTGTGCCTAAATATCTATATAAGAACCATCACGAGACACTGTTTGAAATGTTTTAGGCGTAAGCTTCGTAAGACTTATGGTTAATTTACACCTTCATTAAATATTATGGTATTTCTTGAGAGATATAATAATTAGGCGATGACTTACTGTGTTTAAAGTTGATATGTCTATTACAGTTGTTAAGTGAGACACGGGCATCGTCGTTTTTAAATAGGCTATGAAAATACGTTTATGAAAATACGTTACATCCGATTCAAATTCATACGGGTCTGTTGAGTTGACTGTAAAAAAATGTATTGAAGAAAAAACATCGCTATTCGCACTCCTTGGGACTGTTATATAATGAACAATGAATGAATGAGATATATAGATACGAAGTCGTCCAATATTAACAAAATGCTCTACGAGCGAGTACTCATATAAATATAATATGTACATCCTTTTTGAAAAACGATATGGAAAATATAACTGACGCTGACTTTTTTATTTAAATTGTGATTACGTTTGACACTCATGATGAGTCTTAGAGGTTTATTATTAGTTTAAGTTTTAATTAGTAAGAAATAACTACAGCATTTCCATTTGCGATATATGAATCGGTCCACTTCCTAACGATATACGAAAGGTACCTGCTGGGTTCACTCTACCTATTAAGAAAATTACGCATCAAAACCTGTTGCGCAGTTTAAAAGACATGAATAATAAATTATATGAGTACCAATTGCGGAAGGTGACTTTGTTTTATAATATTTGTATTAATTTCAATTGCAATTCTAATGTTTTCGTTAAATTTCAAAGAAACGGTGGGCCGATTCTTATTTGGTACATTTTAATTTTCTTATTACTCTAACTACGTCTATCAGTTATATTTTAGCTAAGTGAAACGTGCGTTTAAAACCGAGCTAATGCAAATGTTTTTTCATAGATATCTAACGCTACTTAAAAGGTAAAATAATGAGTTAATTCCTGCCATATTGTCAGTCGGATTGATTGGAAGATATAGGATAAAACCCTTTTTTTATAATGATTTGCAACCTCTGAAAAAATACAATCCTTAATCTACCCTGTCAATGGACTTAAATGTATTTGTTTAAATTCAAATTTCAAATTATAAAATTGTATATTCTTCAGAGGCATTTTTGCATCACAATATTCTTTACGTCCTGCCGCCATACTGAGCTTGTTAATGCAAGGCTTAAGTGTTAATACATACGTTCCAAATAATGACAGTGTATGGTGTTTATTATGTTTGAGCTACATATTACTACAGAAAAAAACATTCACAGTAATAGAACGAGGTTTTAAACGCGCGGTTGTCTCATCGTATTTTTCTAAATAAGCATTTAATATGAAGAAACGCATTTTTATTGCAATGTGTTATTTTCAACAATGAAAGATCCGCTTCTAAGTTTGAAACACATCGGTCGCTTCCACGACATCATGTATAGTTTAAGAAGGTTCTAGTCGTTATATTTTAATAGATAAAATAATTTTAGCAACGTTATTAGTTATCGATACACTGACTTTATAGCAACGATGTTTTTTGATGAAGGTGGATACAATAGCTCTATACTCTATTAATGGTTAACTAGATTTATGAAACTAAACTACTATAGAGTATGAGCAGTTATGGCTGGAACTTTCTAGATTTTATTCTGAGCGTGTAGAGAAAAGATACTTGAAATATATTTGGTGTTTTGGGCGCCTGGATGTGACTTTATATGATGATAAAATACTTTCGTTTTCAAAGTAGACGTGTCAAATCATACTTAGGGCATTCGATACTTTTAGATTTCCTTTAAGATATACGTAAATATCCGATAATATATATACACAGATAATATAGGTTTTTTTGTCCCATCTTTCAATTATATTCAAATCTCATTTGATACTTAACAATTGAATGGTTTTCTTTCATTTTACGATGAGCCGCGTGTGTCATAAACCATCACGTAATTTAATAGGTAAATATTTAATATAATTAATAACACCACAACAACGCTGAAATCATTTCATCAGTGTCATTATCATCTTATGATTATAATATAACAGTTACCTTCATGTGAATTAAACTATTGTCTCCACCTTCGAGAAATGTTTACAAGCAATCGTTTGATTACAATTAAAATACGTGAAAAATGCTTTAATAATATAAATCATTAAATTATTGTTACTTCAATTTTTTCTTAGTGATTTGATTGTATAAGATTCGTTGGCGTTATGAAATGATATAATCTTCCAGAATTGGCCAAAATGGTAGTTATTATGTATAAATAAATATTATATTAAAACGGTGTTGTTATTTACTGTTGTCTATAGATCTTAATCATTGTTTCATAGCATTTTTTGTGTCATAATATATGAAAAAATTGTTGCTTTCTTGTACTCACTAAATATTTGAAACAAAATATTCAAAAGGTTATTTCGCTTTTATTGTTTTTGTACAATAAAAGGGAAAACAGTAAAAAGTTAAACTTTCAAATTGACATGAATGCGCAATCCACACTATCCACCGCTTAAAGAATCCAATTCTCCCACCCAGGCGACTACACGTGGAGCTGCGGCACTTGTATGATGCCCGGCGAGCCGTGGGACGGCTTCCCCTCGCCTCCGCTGGGCAGCCACCCGGGCACGCCGCGCAACGGCTGCCGGCCCGGCGCGTGCGCGAACGTCCGGCCGCCCAACCATTACGGCAAATCGGGCCCCAGACCGCTCAGGGGCAGGGGCTTTCCCTGGGGCCCCGGCGGGGGGGACGGCTACAAGGGGCAGAGGTGCAGGAACGCGCCGGCGCCGTACTGGTAAAGTTTTTTTTTTTTTTTTTTTTTCTCGTGACTTAAACGTGACTCGATCTCAGTGCCGTGACAAGGGAAGGGTAGGAAGGAGAAGTGTTCAGAGGAATGGAGAATTTGTTTTTGTTACAGATACAGTTGACTGTGGGTGGGTGGTGCGAGGATATAGCGGTGCAAACGCAGTGCTTTGTTAGGTAAATAGGTTATGAAATGGATTATCATCGTGTTTAATTGGGAATAAGACAATAGTTGTTTGTGGTTTTCGTTGTTATTGTTGGATTAATGAACGCGGTCTATTGGCTAACATGAAATATATATTATTATGCCATATCAAGCAACAAACCAGGATTTTTCATGTGATTAGCAAGGTATACACCAAGATAGTAATAAACCTTAAATGAACTTTTGTCCAATTCGTCCGCAAGCGAACTGAAAATTTCAACTTCGAAGTTGATTCAATAGTTGCGTAAACGCTACGATGTCATGACGGAAAACCACATTCTGAAAAGTGCTAAAGCGAAGACCAAATGTGAATTGTGAAGAATAAATCCCATATATGGGAGACTCTCGGATTATTTATACATGTAATATTGTTTTATATCCATAGACATACTTTGTGCGGGTTGGACGCTCTTTAGTGTTATTAGTGAAATATGCACGTACATTTGTGGAAAAAATGAATTTGTTCAGTATGTTTGCTTTGTCCATTGTTTTTCCTCGAGAATGCTGTATATTTTTGTGTGAAGTCAGTTTTATTTCTTGTATTAGATTATCTGTCTATGTTTTAATGCAACCTCTTTTGGGAGGGCTTTGTAAATTCCTTTTTTTCTTTATTTCTGATTAAAAAAAAATAGATATTATTATTGACGAGTTTGTTATTTTATTTTTCATTCTGCGAGGTGATGACAAATTTACGACTGTTATCTCTGTCCTATCTACCTATCTTCTGCCCTTCTTCCCTTATAATAAGAGATTTATATGTATATCACAAATAATTACTTTTTATAGTAAACAATTTATTTCTCGCTGGTCTGTCTGCAAGTAAAAGAAAATTCTAATGGGATTTAAGGTTTACTTGCGTAAAAAGCAGCCTATGTCACTCTCTACAATATAAAATAATGAAATCATTAATTATTATAATGCAATAAATAAAAAAAAGTGTATTTAAATTCACAATTTTATTTTCGTAATATTTTACAACAGTATTAATTAAGAGGTCTGTTATAAAATATGCAGTCAATTTTTTGAGCAAATAAAGAAAATGTTATTGAATACATCCTTGCTAATATGTGTTTTATATATATTATCGTCAGAAACCAAACTCCAAACCTATAGGTATATTAAATGCAATTCAATCAAATATTTGTAATAATTTCATTAGAAAGAAGAACTTGAAATGGACCCAAGAGTAGTCAGCAGTTCATTATTGACAATTTGAGCTATTATTCACATATTACACAAGGACCGAAGAAATTTATAATCTCAGGCGGCGATCTGTCAGTTCTAAATTTATATTAGTTACGTATTACAATAATAGATGGCGCTGTTTAATAATCGCTAATATGGTCCTTTATCCAAGGCAAGAACTTGGCTAAGTCGGTAAAAACAACATAATGGGTGGGGTCGCAGCGGAATTCGTTGTGTCTTGCCACAGACAGCGATACGAGACCGCGCAAATACCAGATGTCGTGCATTTTGAAGACCATACCGCCGCCGCTGTCGCCGTTGCATACGGATGTACCTGTGAATGAGAAATTCATTTAAATATACTTGCAATAGAGAATGTTTATCTTCCAAAGCTTCTTCGTTAAGATTTTAGTCTGTAAATAGTAGCTGTGTGTTTCTATATTGTTTATTATAAGGAGAGGGAAGGTAAATAGTTGATAAATACGAAAAGGCTACAGATAAAGGTAGATACTATTCATCTAAATGGAAGATGAATAGTATCTAGGTAATTATTTATTGTGAGAAACGTAGATATGAGAGAAGGTTTATTGTCACATAACGATAGAATAAAAAAAATCAGGTAACAGCTAAAGCTTAAAAACAAAAATTCGTATGCATTACATTAATGGCATGATACTGGAAGTATTGAAATATCTCTAAGCTAATAATCTCTAGCTATAGTTAATACGATAAATCAACGCTACTAGAGATGCAATGTGGTTTGTGAATATGGAGGGTAGGCATAAGTACATATACCCGAATATATATGCGCCCAGCAAAATAATAAGTAACCGTTCAGAAATATTCCAAAATTGTGCTAGCGTTGGCAAATGGGTATATATGGTTATTGCTTTCGCTAAACAATTTTGTTCAATACATTATCTGTTAGTTGAAATAACTAATGTATCAAAACATACGCCAAAAGTGGTAAAAGCATCTGCCGATCGTGAAACTGGCCCTATATATTTTTAGTTACTGGGCCATAGATGTTGAGCATAAGGTAACCAGATAGTGGTTTTTATAACTACCCTCCATATTTATTATGGATTATAAAGCTCGGCGAAACAAGGTCCAGTGAGTGTTAGGAATATAGTAAACGAGGTTAAATAAGTGCCTATATATTTCAATGAGATAAATTTAGAAAGTAATATATAAAGCAGAAGAGTTTGTGCCTTTTCTCGTAAGAAGTACTGAGCTGATTTAGATGAAATTTGGTATACGGATAGTTTGAGACCCGAGAAAGAACATAGGATAGCTCTTTTTGCTGACGAAAAGCTAATATAAAATACTATAAAGAAATAACAGAAGAGGGAAGTATATACAGGTTGCATCAATTTAAAGCCCGATCATGCCAGGTTAAGAATAAGATTATATTATATGGAACATGGAACATACTTTTTTTCCTATTTCTACCGCCGCTGGACCCTGTAATAAATAAGCGGATATGGTGAAATATATATCACGAATCTGCGCTGGTTGATCATGCTGATAAATGGATGAGACCGGTTCGTTTGATATATAAATAAATATTATCGTGGTTTTGGATATGGTATGTTTAACTGGATATAATATTGTGATAAAATGTAAAATTACATAATTCTTTGTATAGATAACTAGCTGTTGCCGCTCGTTAAAATAAATAATCATGGTACAAACTTGTATCCCCTATTTATTGCCCTTGGTGGTAGAATTTATCAAAAGCTTTTGTAAGTGGATACACTACCATACACGATACTACGATACAAGTCTACAGCGTAGTGGCTATCTGCATGAAAAATTTCAACTCGATCGGTCCAGTAGTTAGGGCTGTGCGTTGATATATCAGTCAGTCAGTCCGTAAGATTTGCGTTTTTTCGTATTTATATCTTCTGTTGTCAGGTCGTGCCTGCTGTTTCTTCAAAAATGTTTGCATTTTTTGATAGTTTAACTTGCTATCAAAAGTGATGCAATCAAATCGTAATTTTCGATGATAATTGCAATTAAAATATGAAAGGTCTCTAAAACTATAATTATATCAATAGATCAATTCAATAGATGCCAATAGATTACCAATGCAATAGGTATTAATTATTAAGATACTATTAAATTATTAAGAATATTAAATTATTAAAAAATTCTTTATTTATTCACATATATACATCATTTACAAACTACAGAACGGATAGGCTTAGAATTATTGTGGTATTCTGCTATATTATAGTCTGAGGGGCTACAATGTCGTCTTGAAGCCACTAATTCCAGCATAAGAAAGTTATAGACAACCTATGTAGTTCTGTCTTTTTTCTAAGCTGGAAATAGTCTGTGTACTGGTCTGAACATAGTGTAGACTTCTTTTACCACCACTCGAGCGAAGCATTCTAAAGTAGTTATATCTTATATATAAAATTCTCGTGTCACAGTTTTCGTTGCCATACTCCTCCGAAACGGCTTGACCGATTTTGATGAAATTTTTTGTGCTTATCCGGTATCTATGAGAATCGGCCAACATCTATTTTTCATACCCCTAAATGATAAGAGTAAGGCAGAACAGCGTTTGCCGGGTGCAGCTAGTCTTATATAGATTTACCATTAAATGCGACTGATTGATCAATAACCGACCGTAACTTCACATCCGGCTACCCAATTTGGTCAGACATTACTGCTTTAAAGATTCATGCAGTGTGTTTCCATTATAAGGCAACTACGCATAGAATATGCACGTAGCAGTATTAACTGATATAATGCAGTTGAAGGGGTCACAAGTGAATTCCTTATCCCAGGCCTTATAAACACGATATTGACATCACATTTTTGTGATAATATATTCTTAACACTATGTATTTGGTTAAGATCGATAAATTTGTTTCTGACAATAAACAATACGTCATCCTTGAAAAATCACATTTACTGGTCCAATTTTTATCTTATGAATATAATACTTAATTTCAGATAACCCACGTTACGCTGTAGCGAAACTGTGCGATAGCCCTTTGGGGTTTTGCTGTATATTTTGTTGTTAATTTTGTAAGTGTTTTGATAAGCAAGATAAATAAAATAAATCTTTAGTTGTGTTATAAAATCAACCTCATACATTTAGTCCAGACAATCTAAATAATAGTACACAGGGTAAAAATATAACTTACCATCCTTATACCCGGCGCAGTAGGTATATTCTGAGGTGAACCTCGCAAAGAATTCGCTGTAGGAACGTATACAAGTTTCTTGGTTGACCACGGGCATTTCCACGAGCGTCAACTCTTCCGTTGCTACTCCTGTTTCGTCGAAGCCCCAACCAACAACCTGAGGAAATATTTATTTTCATTCATTATTTCAAAGTCCCCAATTATATTAATGGTGATATCTACTTATACACATTAAATGAATTCCAATGACAGATCTTATCTATAGAGGAAAATTAGTTACTCGAGTACATCTACTATTTTTCTATTAGATTATCTTTATTCGACTTGAGAATCTGTAAACATTACTAAATCAACATTTTTGATTTTGATTTTATCTCTATACTGGCAAAAATTTTGACTCAAGAAAACTGTTTTTTTTTGTAAAGTTGACATCACTAGTCTAAAGGCGGCTCAAATTATTACTATCAATTATTTACTGGACTTATATCTTTAGTCCGTTGAAGTTTTAGGATACTTTAAATACGCTAATTAATAACAAAAAAAAATCAGTTTTATAATTTTTTTCCACCGTTCATATCATAAGTCTTTTTTAATAAGGGTGCATCACTTTAGATATACGTCACATTCTTACCGATCCCTTCTTCCCAATAACGTTACTAAGATCGACCATATTATCCGGCCACAAGCACGCTGGTCTCACGAAATCTGTGTACTGGACGGATTCTCTCAGTTTCAAAATGCTGAGATCTTTGCTGAATGATGACGCGTTGTATAGTGGGTGTACCATGATTTCTCCCACCTGAAATAAGTGAGGTTATATAAGACACGCATTTGACGTTAAGATGAAAACTTGCGTCTGTTTTCGTGTGTATTTATTTACTACGTTTCTCATTTCGATCGTCGATCCATCTTTTACATTTGCTTTGAATTGTATGATATTATATTTATATTTTTGAATGATCAATCTGTCTGGTATCTTAATTATATAAATTTAAAAATTATTTCTATTTTTTACACATAAGAAAATGTTGAAATATAAAACGTTGGAGTCGGTCAACTAGTTCCTGTAAGGTATGTATTCAGATGTAGTACAATGAATCAATCAACGTTTACGTCAAATAAGCTTAAGATGTTTATTTCATTACACACTTTACGAAATGTAATTTTCAATGAAATATCGAAGTTAACATAAAATACATCTAGAAATAAATTTATCAACCTATCCTGAATAAGATAAAATCTGTACAGTATTAATTGTGTCTTGTGCCTAATCAACGAATCGACCCAACTACCCTCGTCTTATCAGTCACTGTGACTCGCTGTGATTTGTCAATTAATTGACTTCCTCGATTGGACGTCTTTATACAATCTAAGTAGGTATATACTTTGTAGTCTTTACTCCAATTAACAACAATATTTATAAAATATTATAAAGAAAGCTGAACTATTTAAAATATACTAGCTTCGCGCCGCGGTTCCACCCGCGTAAGTCTATTCCGTTAGAATATCGGGATAAAAAGATGCCTATATGTTATTCCAGTTGACCAGCTGTGTACGTACCAAATTTCATTGCAATCGGTTCAGTAGCTTTTATAATATTATATTATATTAGTAGGACTAGTAGGACTATTAGGACTATTAGGACTATTAGGACTATTAGGACTAGTAGGACTATTAGGACTATTAGGACTATTACGACTATTAGGATTATTAGGACTAGTAGGACTAGTAGGACTAGTAGGACTAGTAGGACTAGTAGGAAAGGCCGTATGATTTAAAATTAAAACGTCGAATAAGGATAACAGAAATTGTATCTTGTCCAACTCTCATTCGGTAGAAAGTTTATCGTTAATCTATATAACATAAGTCTCTCCTCGGAGAAGTCTCTTTAAAATTGTAATTATGTATGTTAATTATTGTCATGTATTAGATATAAATGTGTTTGTACTTGAGCGACATAATCGTTTTGTGATTAAGCTCTTTAAATAAATATAAAAACTGCTAGAATTATAACAAATCTGAAAAGTTTGTTTAAACACACGTCCGACTTGAAAGATTATTATTTTAACTATAAGACTGTTCATTTATGAAGAAAGGCTATATAAAGTCGTGGGCAACGTTCGTAGTTATATAATAGTCGTTAGAATGGTCTCGAACTTAATCAAACACCATAAATAGTTAAAAGTTACATACCAATCTGATCTGTACGCCCTCGACCGAAGTCCTCAAATTGTGTTTACCCAGGTAAACAGTCAATGTGTTCTTGTTGACCACCTTGCTTGATTCCTTCAGGGTGACGCAGTGCGCCGCGGTTATGATGTGTTTGTGTGTGACAAGGGTGCCTCCGCAAATGTATTTGTTGTCTATCGTCTAGAAATGTAAGTTCTAAATCAGTTATAATTGATCTTTAGTTATTAATATACTTAGAATTCCATAGATCTATCTTATATTGTATAAAATCATTAAATAATATATTGATACTAGCTGCGCCCCGCGGTTTTACCCGCGTATGTCTGTATCTCTTAGTATTATCGAGTAAAAAGTTGCCTATACGTTATTCTAAGTGTCCAGCTATCTACGTGCCAAATTTCATTGCGATCGGTTTAGAAGTTTTTGCGTGAAAGAGTAACAAACATATACACATCCTCACAAACTGTCGCATTTATATTATTAGTAGGATTAATATCCTTGAACACATCATGGTTTCGTAACGAAAGGTTAGACGAAACCCTGTCTCCACTGTCAATCTGTCTGTGCGTCCGTCCGTCTGTCACCAAGCTGTGTCTTAAGCTATATTTTTTTTGGTACCTGCGTTTGATACAAAGCTATCTGCCACGGCCACTGCCCCTCCAGAGTGGGTTTCCCGTTCACCACCAAAGGGTTGGGATTATTTCTAACAACCTTTCCACATTGGTCCTGTAAACAAATAAATTAAAATACATTTTTTACATTATAAAAATATGACATAGTTATTGGTAATATAATAGTGGCGAGGGAGTCGCAGACGAATTCCAGCAAGATTCCGTGGCCCCTTCAATAAAGCGGTTCAACGGTGCAGTGGGTTTTGGTCGATAGGAATCCGACGACGACGAACCTATGGCCCCTTCCCCGAGGTTCGTGGATATCTGTGCAAGATATCCCCACTTAAACAATGGAATAGAGAATATGATACTTAAATAGTAAAACACTTCAATTATTATTATAAGTACAAATCAAGCAGGGGCAGAAAAATTTAGATCAAATCAGGTAAGTTAGGTAGAGAAAAGTTTCCTTCACATGTCCTTTAAATCAGCGATAGGAAGTTAAAGAATCAATATCTGTTAGTTTTGCCCCTAGAATTAAATGAATTCTAACACATATTTACATTTACAATATACGATGTAAATATACTAAAACAAAGCACGTATTCCTGTATGTTTGTCACGTTTTCATGCCAAACTATTGGACCGAGTTCAAAAATTCTTCCTCCATTGGAAAGTTGCACCCTCACTGAGTGATAAAGGAAAAAATAAATAAGGAAGGAAGTGTTATTAATAAATTGATGTAGGTATAAACATTTAGCGATAAATGTGTTGTTAATGCTGATCGATGTAATGGATACAATCAAATGACTTAGAAAATTACAAGACTGTAGGAGTCACGTTTACCTAGTGTTTGTGTGAAGTCCCGTGTCCCCTAGTGGGGTATGGGGCAAATTATATACATCTGTTTCACTGATCGATTTTCTTTTTGGACGTATAGGTGGCCAGCCTTCTGTATCCTGTCAGACCGAGACATAATTTTTTTGTGCGTCCCCATCGGGAATCGAACCCAGGACCTCTCGGTTCTACGCTCACGCGTTAACCACTGTACCAAGGAGGTGGTCACCTAGTGAGTACATTACGGTTAAATCCCTATCCCTACTAATCCCTACTAATCCCTACTAATATTATAAATGCGAAAGTAACTCTGTCTGTCTGTCTGTCTGTTACGCTTTCACGCCTAATCCACTGAACCGATATTGACAAAATTTGGTATGAAGATAGAATAGAACTTGGGAAAGGACATAGGATACTTTTTATCGCGAAAACAGGGTAGAAAGGGTCGAAAGAGGGGATGAAAGTTTGTATGAAAGTTCGTTATTGTCAAACCGATTTTGATGAAACTTGGTATGAAGATGGAGCTAAACGTGGGAAAGAACAAACCATACTTTTTAATGCGAAGAAAACACTCCTTACCATGTCGCGATTACGATATAAGCGAATTCTACGCGGGCGAAGCCGCGGGCGAAAAGCTAGTATTTTATAACTTTTGAATAAATGAAATTAATTATTTGTTACGAATTTTTTGTATTACATACAAACGTGTGTAATAGTTATAATAAAAATATTATAATAGAAGGAACTTTGAATTTATGCAGTACAGAGAAGGATAACTTATAAATAATATACCCTTACTTCTACTCTGCTTTGTGTTTATTTATCTATTTTTAATATTTTATTCACCTCCTACTTTATGTATGCACTTCTATGTTTAGTATGTTTATATTGTAATATATTTTTTTTAGTTATGCACTATCTACCGCTTTTCCTCTATTAAACTCTTCCTATATCCAAAGGTTGCCTGGAAGATATCACTTTTCAGCGATAAGGCCGCCTAATGTACCGCTCTTCTTTGTTTTTGTTTCTGTTTTGTTTGTGTACGTCCGCTTCTTTGTTTGTGTGGGTGCATTAAAGCATTTTTTTTTATTTTAGACAATATATATAGAGGCTTTAATGTATCAATTATATATACACCAAATGGATTATCTAAAAAATGTCACAAAACAAATTTCTACATTATTTCTAATATTATACAGTAGAATCATTTGTGCCCTTATATTAATGTTTGTAATGTTTTCACATAAAAACTCCTAGATCGATTTCAAAAATTCTTTCACTATTAGGTATATGTACCACGGGCGAAGCCGGGGCGAACTAGTATTATATATGTCCCATATAATTATCATTGCTTGATTGATGTCGTTGTTGAAGTTATAACAAAATATATTATAATTAATTAATCAAGTATTCGTTTAGAAACTGGATATAATAAATTAATTAGCCTCGTGGTCGTCTGGGAACAACCTATATCAGGTATGTAGGAACGAGTTTTTGGTAAAAGGTCATGTAGATGAATCTCATTTAACTTATTATGTCATTGTTTTATTATTTTCGCAATATTATTATATTTTTATATTATTATATTGTCACCTATATAAACTATACCTAATTCATAAAATAAATCATTTTGAAAAATGTTATTTATTTAAATTGTTTGGCTCAATGTAACGATTTTGTATAGAGCAGTGCAAATTTTTATAGGGAAATCCGCCCCTGTTGACGCAGTTCCTCTGTGGCGGTGTGATACCTTCCCCGATGCGAGCTGTCCCAATTCGTACCGAAACGTGCTCGACTCAACAATTACGACAATGGGACCTTCAAGAAAAGAGCGTATATGTCACTAAAATGCCGGCAAAGCACCTGAAACACCTCTAGTGTTGCAAGTGTTTATGGGCGGTGGTGACCACTTAACATCAGGTGGCCCACCTGCTCCTTTGCTTGCTCTGCCATAAAAATGACTCCCACAATAAAGACAGTCATTAATAAATATTAATTACGCTTAATATTATCTAATTAGCGCTTACTCTTGTGTTCCGATTATTGTTATCTGAATATTCGTTGCTACTACTGCTACTGCTGGAACTCGAACCTGGAACTATGAAGGTGGGCTGGCCGCCTTCGAAATAGTCGCTAGGGTCAGGCTTCCTTTAAACAAGAATAGGTTGAATTAATGTATTATGGTTAAAAATTACTTTGCTATCGCCTTATTGGGCATAAAAATACGATTTGATAGTCATAGCACATGACCAACAACTTTTTTAAATTCCTATTAATATTCTAAACGCGAAAGTCACTCTGTCCGTCTCTTCTTCACGCTAAAAGTCATTAAATGTGACGAGAGTCAGGCAACACAAAAACACACCAATATTGAAATAGATAAGGTAAACCCTATTAAATTTAGTCCTATGATAAATATAGTGCATATATCGACATGTAGATACAGAAACAATTAAAAAACGACAGGGATTTTATATGTATTTAGGCTAAATAGGCAAAACGTATACCTAAGCGACCGAGGTTGCGGTCTGAGAGTTACTAGAATAAAGAGAATTTTATAAGGTACATATTTATATGGGTACCTAAAAGGGCTGAATATTTTTTTCTTTGATATGAACACCTCGTTGTATATAGAGTATTTGATTAATTAACAGAGTATGTAGTCATAATTTTCGCTACCCGTATAAATCAGAAAAATTGTGCAATAAAAGCTTATTTAGGTCTATTTAGGAGTGCAAAAGAACCATGCGAAGTCGCAGGCTTACGATATGCAGACATGCGCCTGAGTATACCATCACCGATACTAATTAAATTGAAAATAATAGTCTTACCTCCAGTGAAGAATTTATCAGCAGACTGAGTTATATCTATCACAATAATATTCAAACTAATCTAAGTGTAGTATGTTTTAGTATATTGAAACTACATTTATTACTATTAGTGTTTGTGCTTAGTGCAGAGTAGGTACTTGACGGGACTATTGAAGGGTGAATTTGTAAAATAGAAAACTATGAATTTATTGTATTATGTATTTAGATTCGAGAGAGCCAATTTTATCTATATTTTGTCCACAATCAACTACAAAACAAGCGCATTTACTTATCATTTATAAACTATATGTATATTCGCTGATATAGACCATCTGGCGGCAACTGCTCACCTGTCATCATCATCATCATCATCCTTCGGCCGGTAGGTGGACGTGGTGATCTGGTAAGGACGCTCGTTTACGTTTTGCAACTGGCTACCACCCTTGTTACTGTTAGGTGCCGTTATGGGTCATATGAAAAGAAATAATAATGGAATCATGCATTGCGAACAGCTTGATATTATATTTAATATGAATACAAGTATAAATACAAATAATACCAGATGTCGCGGGCGGCGTTCGACCCGAATAACATGCAGTCCACTAAACTTTGCATAGCAGTCGCGTTATTAACAATAATATATATAACATAACTATTATTTAACATTAACAGTAACAGTAACAGTTTAACTATAAAGTAACTAGTGTAGTGAGTCCTTTAATTTTTTTTCAACATTTGGGTATATCGCCCTACAATAAGGTTCTTGTGAACGTGGACGGTTCGGATATTTTTTTTATAGATAAAAAATGCGTCGAGATATATCCAGGCTATGCGTTATATCATAGATTACAAAATAGTCATATCATAGATTACAATATATATTATCTGTGACTCTACTCTATAGTCGCTTACTTATTGATTAAAATACTACTATATACACAAATAGTGATAGATAAATATATCTGTGTTACATAATTAAGTATAATAATAAATGATATTCATAAGAACATGCACAAAGACAAAAAAATATTTAAAGCAAAATATTAAATCGCCTTCGAATTGTCAGAACTATACCAAAATTATATGGGATTAAAATGCAGCTTTCAAATAAAAAATGAATCTTCAAAATCGATACCCTTGGTAATAAGTTATTACGTAACAAACCAAAAAAAAGTTGAATTGATTACATCCTCTTTTTGAAGTTGGTTGAAAAGAATGCAAGGCATGTCCGACTTATGTAGGAAAATATCATTTTATTTGATTCAGAAGATACCTAAGCATGTATCACATGGACCGCAAGTGGTTTTATGAAACAAATAAGTATTATTCTTAACAACATCTATAATTTATCAACATTAGGTACTTTATATATAACTTATTACTTACTTACTTTCTATCTTCCACTTATTTTTTGTTACTGGTGAAAAATGTAATGCATCTAGCTTATGATTTTTTGACTCCCATTTATAGGCAAAACCGTTAAAACATACGGCAATTTATTTTAAAAACCTCCAATTTGTCCTGTTATAACGCAGAAGGTTGACCCAGCATAAAATACACGTTAAATTCGATTTGAACTCGTATTTCATTTCGCTTGCATATGTAAGTTTTATCTATGCTGCACTGTGGTAACAGGCATGGCCGCAAATTTGAGTCTCAATTAGTTAAATCTAAAATTAATTTGTAATTTTCCGTTCGTGACGTTGAATGCTAATTAGAGTTTAATATACAGTATACTTAGGTTGAATTTAAAACTGATTCAACTTTTTTAATTATTTAATGTGGGTGTTGTATACAAATTTAAGATATAAAAGATATTGATTGCCACTGAAGTGGGAAGTGCTAAAGCGGTAGGAAATACGGATTATTGATGTGAAACAAGTATAGCCGCACGTAAAACCGATTTCTGGCGTGGCGACACATGCCGTGGCGATGCGTCGCCACGCTATACGAATTAAGTAGTCACGATTTGAAATAAATTCGTAAATTTTTGTATTTAATGAAAATAAATGTTTATTCAATAAATAGTCATCGTTATCTGGAAAAAAATCGTAATATTTTATTTTATCATTATGACATATTTAGTTCCTATCACAATATGTTATTTTCTGCATATTCCTTTTACAAAACGGATTACGTACGATACGATATTTTAAGTATAATTGTAGATATAAAATATGTATTTTGTTCTTCAAAAAATAATCGCAATATAAGGTAAGTCTATAAGCTTGATATTTAATAAACAATATGTTAAACATACAATATATAACTAAACGTGATTCTTTTTAAAAACATCTTTAGGAAATGTCCATCTTAAAAGACACGTACGTCATGTTATGTTTCTCGTAAATTTAAAAGCATAGCACTGCACTAAAACTAAAAGAGTGAGCATTAGGTTGATGGTGGTGATTCATTTAAATTTTCATGCATCTACATGTTAATCTACGTAAGAGAAGTATTGTATGATAAACTCACATGCTATAAGGATTCACATTGCTTTGTTGTATGGGTGGATTCCTGGTAGGAGTGTATACTGGACCCTCTCCTGAAGGCTGACCATACACAGGCTTTGTGATCGTTACGTCTTCTGGCCTTATATTTGGTCTGGATTCAGGTCGGTCAACTGGTCGGCTCTCCACAGGCCGTTTTATTATTGGCCTATCGACTGGTCGGTCGACGGGACGGTCAACTGGTCGGTCGATGGGTCGATCGACTGGTCTAGTAATATCGGGTCTAGAACTGCTGCCCGGCGTGGAAACTATGTCAGGCCTGTCCACAGCTGGCTGCGGATTGTTGGCGTTGCAAATCTCTCTACCATTCAGCCGAATGGCTTGTAATCTCGGCGCTTTACTCAGTTTATCGTATCTAACGAAAAAGCGCACGGCTACCGCAGGGCCGGGGTGGATCTTCATATTTGTGTTCTCGATTTTGAAATCGATGTTGTCGTTTGTTGTGACATCTCCGACCCAGTTCTGGAAAATGTATTATTAAATATATTTGAAAATCATTTAGCTGGTTGTTTTGCTATAAAAAGACAAAGACTTAGTGTAAATAACGTAATATTTAAGTCAAATTAATCACAGGATAGTGGTGTTACAATGTATCGTATTTCATTGGGTGATGTACTGTACATCAAAATTAATAATCTTTTTTTTTTTTTTTATGTCATAGTCGGCAATGGATCTGGTGGGTCGCCTGATGGTAAGCGCTACCACCGCCCATAAACATTTGGAGAGGCGTAAGGTCAATTGCAGACCTTTCGCCTCTACAAATGGATTGCCGACTTTAATTGGGAAGGGAATGGGAAAGGATTGATGAGAGGAATAAAGGAAAGGACTGGGAAAGGTAAGGAAAAGGATATGGGCCTCCGGCTCCCCCACTCACCGTACGAAACACAATAGCAAGCTATTATTTCACGCCGGTTTTCTGTGGGGGTGTGGTACTTCCCCGGTGCGAGCTGGCCCAATTCGTGCCGAAGCGTGCTCGACTCCCACAATAAAAAAAATAAAGCTTCACCTGTATGTTTCTTTAATCGACGAAATTCCAATATTATATTAAATTAATGAGAGTTCTGTCAAGCATCCTTAAGAAAACTGTATAAAAATTCTGATAAAAATAAAGCTGTCTCGAGTGTTGTTTCTCTAACTTATTTTCTCCACTCTTTCTATATTTTTTACTGCAAATTCAATAGTTTTATATCTTGTGTTTATCATTTCAACCAAGGAACTTAGCATTTTTTAGCCATGCATGAATGCAGCCATGAATCCATAAGAGTAGAAGAAATTCGATTGCTGAGGCTGGATCGCGGGTAACCGAGAGGCGTTACCACGATTCGGCGAGGGTTTGAATGCCACCTCGCAATCGAATTTTCTCTATCCTTTCAAAATTCCTCAAATAAACGTGACGTTTAACGTACCCCTAATATATTCGCCTTACTGTCCAGTACTATGTTGAGCCACAGCGAGTGTAAAGTACTGTCAGTGGACAGGTTGACGACTCCATACCACTGCCCCGGCTCGAATCCAGTCTGTTCATACTGAAACACGTTGGGGCACGGCGATATTGGTATACTTTGTTCGTGCGTTGGCGCTAGCAAAGCGATGACTAGAAGGACGGAGGACGCTCGAATCTGAAAGAAGAATATTATGCCGATTTTGGGATGATGTAAATTATGACACCACCACCAGCGTTATCAGTGTTTATAGGCACACTGCAATAGACTCACAGGTGGTGATCACTTCAAATCGAGTGGCCCAGTTGCCCCTTTATTTTTTGCTTTGCTTACTCTTAGATTAAAAGAAAAGAAAATATATATTTAATGTATTCTAAACATCATAGTAGGAATACTACCAACAATCGGTAAAGCAAAACACTGTGATGAAATACAAGCATATAGCAGACCAAAAGTTTAAGTAATATTTACCAAAAATTTTGCAATTGACCTGCGTTATTTAATTCAGTACAGCATCAATGTTTAATAGGCAATTTATGAAAAGGGATATTAATTAATTATATCGTCTCTTGCGTAAATTGTAGCGTCAAACTATAAATTTGTCTTATGCACTTCAGTTTCTCTAATTGGTGCTTTTCAATACTATTGAGTTTGGTTATAATATTTTATATGAGGATAAATTTTGTTTTAGTATGCTAAAAATTTTATTTAAATTAAATTTTTCATCTCCCATTATTTTATTAAACATCTGCTTACAATTCAAACTCTTTAAATATCAATCAATTTTGTCTCCTGCATTAATTTAGGCAGGTGGATACCTACGTTGCTGATAACTGGTGATCAAATCAATTCGTTTACACGGAGCAGCCTGATTGACCATTCATCTGAATGGCCATAGATTTGAAAGCAATCGACACTTAAATAAATGCTATAGGTAACGCGATATGTAAAGGCAATGAATAAGGGAAACTTTTCAAATTTTTTATGTCATCATGGGCATTGGAGCTGGTTAGTCGCCTGATAAACGCTACCATCACCCATGAAATTTTAAATTTAATTGTAATTCTGTCATATATGTTATTTATAAATTTAAATGAGATGTTATATAATGTAAAAATTTATAGTTAAAAATTAATGTAATTGGTGTAAAACCGTTTTAATTATAATTATAAATAAATAAATAAATGAATATTTGCAGGGAGGAAGATCATTTGCAGATTTTAAGCCACTACAAATGCATTTCCGATCTTAAATTTAATACACGCTTTTAATAGCTTCACCTGTATGTTTCTTTATTTTATGTAACCTACTCCTTAGTATTCGATTAATCCACTTTAAACAGACAGATTTAATTAAAATTTTGAATAATTATGAAAGATTTGTGACAATACAATAAATGACTTTATTGAATAATCTTGAATAAGATCGCCAGGATTATATAATTTCCTTACGTAAACTCTATGAGAAGTTAGACAATTTAGATGATTCTACCAAAATGTTTTTTTAGTTTTTTAACTATATATTATTACCCATAGATACAAAAAAGCGGATCGAGATAATTAGTGAAACCAGCAAACTAGATACCTAAGTATTAGTAATTAAGACAAACCTAAGATCCTAATGAGCTTAACTCACAACTTATATAATGATGTCGTAAATATCAGGCTTCATCAAGTTGATGGGCATAAAATTACTTGAGCTGATTTATAAATGATATTTATAAGCCTTTATACACAATGTGTCTTTCTAGGAATACGATTTATAATTCGATTTAATATGAATTAATTAACGATAAATCGATTCTCACAAATGCACAAAGTTATTTATAAAATACAATTATTTTTATACATTTATTATAGTTACTTTTATTGGTTAGTTCAACTATATTAAGGAAAATGTAACAAATCTTTTTATGTAGCTATATTATATTATGTATTAATGAATTTTATATACTATACATTCATCGTGAATGTTAAAGTGGGGAAGTCATTCATCTATATGTGATGTTGGTTTTTAGGTGTATGTGTAGTTTAATTTTTATTTGGAAGCCAGTTTTAACTCGGTGGTAGCTATATTTAATGAAAATCGATCAAAGATGGCGGGCGCCATAAAATGTATAATAATCAATTGAAAAGGCTCGGCTAGTAAAATGTACTGTCAAATTTCAAATTCAAGAAGGATTGCGATCGGGAGTTTTTTAAATTTTTAGTTTAATTTATTATACAATTAGATAAGATATTAAAAAACACAGTCTTACTACTCTGCTTTTCGGTTCACTTCCAATGTCTTATATCTGTCGTCCGAGAAAAATATACAATTTCAGACATTTTTAACACTATCCCTTTGTTTGCGTCCCACAATTCACTCGTTTAGACCAGTGACACTCGTAGTGGGTGAAAAACTTAGAAACATGCCCGGACAGCTGGAATACACAACGCTTTTAGTCCTTATTTCTTATATTGTAATTTATTGCAACTGCAATATCTCGCCAGTTGGACGTAAAACAGTGTAAGTTTTAAGAGGATTATTCAATTTAGTTTTTATTATTTCTATATTGAATAGCTGAGGCATAGAATGTAAAAGTTATCTTGAAGAATACATATTTATTTAATAGTAAAAGTCAGCATTATATGGACGGTCGTTCTAACCTTTTTTTGCACATTTCCACTGTTGGAGTGTTATAAAATGAATACAGAAGTGAAGAACTTTAGTAGTTTACTATACATGTTGTTATTTATTTAGTAGGTATCTAAATAAATTAATGTCTGAACGTAAAAATTAGGTACATGTGCAGATGTATAGTTTTGTAGGTAGGTATATATATCTATAAGTACTAGATTTTATCAGAAATTGAAATTGAAATGTTAACAAAAATGTTACATGAGGGTACATTACAAGATTTTCAAGAAAGCATTTTACAATAATCAATTAATATTGTATGTTTTATATTCGATACAGTACTTGTATTTGTATTGTACGTTACTACTAAATTGTTACTCTATACGAAAACATGCCAAATTCTATATATTTATGTGTGTCATAGCTTACACTAAATATACTTGGCATTTTCTTTGTGTGAGTATAAACGGAATCCTCAGATCTTTTAAATCTGTCGTAACAGATATATAATTGCAATTTAATTGTAGTAATATTGCTTTTATTTACAAGTCAAAACAATGATAACGTAGTGGTTTCTCATCATTAATCCGTCGATTCTATTCTATGAATGATTGCGAGATAATCGTGACCCTGGAAGTTTATTGCTTATTACCGGAAAATAGTAATATAATATGGTTGTTGTTCTCGTGTTTATAGTCAGTTTTCATATGATATAAATGAGAAAATACTATAAAATTATTATATAACGACGCGGAGCTAAAGAAATTTGCATGCCCTTTATAGCTAATGTGTTGATCGTATTGTAACCTTTGTATACACATTATATTAAGCAAATATAGAATTATTAAATATCATTATGAGAACACACGTGTCATACGTCATATGTCAGATAATGAATAGATTTTAGCGAAATAAATCCATTGAAACTCTTATTCAAAAAAAGGGAAAAGTTAATTGACCTTAAGATTAAAAATAATGCAATATGTATGAATGAAACCATAATTCATAACATATATCTACGTATATGTAACTATGCGTTAAATACAATGTAAGTACATATATTGTATAATGATTATGGTTCATATAAACGATTTATGATCGTTTAAGGAAAATTAGAAACGTATCGAGTGTAAAAATCTATGTGTTTCACACAAACGATATATATATAGATATAATATAAAATTCTCGTGTCACAGTTTTCGTTGCCATACTCCTCCGAAACGGCTTGACCGATTTTGATGAAATTTTTTGTGCTTATCCGGTATCTATGAGAATCGGCCAACATCTATTTTTCATACCCCTAAATGATAAGAGTAAGGCAGAACAGCGTTTGCCGGGTGCAGCTAGTATAGATATAAAAATAAGTGTTAACAAAATATAGCGCTTGTATAAAATATGTAACGCTTATAGTTTCATATAAATGCATTCATTATTCTTGCACAACCACAAAAGGGCTGCATAGTTCGTAGAATTATGCCTTGAACCCATATTTTTCCTTATCCGTGTCAATATCTTATTTGTAGGAGCAATATATCTGCAATGTTGGGTTGGGTTTTAAAGAAAAACAAATGTTATACATATTACATTTGATAGAAAGAGGGCCGTTTAATTCAATTGTTTATCGACTTCTTTGTTTAGTTTGGAGATAATTGGAATTTAACTGGATAACACAATACCTTCAAATGTTTCGTTATTAGCTTAATATTTGTGTTAATGGAACCTTATTTGGCTTTATCTTTGTAAAACTAAAACACATGTTTGTCATTTCATCTTAAACGATAAATAAAGACCACAGTTCTATATCCGTTTTGTGGCTGATACCTTTCACACGGTTTAGTTTACAGGTTTCCGTAACTATAGTAGGGTAAAACGGCACCCTATACTTTAGACTTCGCTGTATGTCTGCTTGTCTGTCTGTCCGTCCGTCTGTCACCAGGCTGTATCGTATTTTTATTTATTTGCCGATAGTTATGATTATCTTATGTTAATGTATATTTTAAGAGTGTGACATAATGTTAAGCACGAAAACAAGATGTGGATCCAATAACAGGTAAATATAAGATGAATTTTATGAGTAATATATAATAAATAATATGAATAAATACCAATCTGTCAAAGTTTTACATAACTTATACATACTTTAAAGAGGGAAGTGGCTTCCACTTTATATTATACTTCCATAATATTTATTTACAGAGAAGAAAGAAACTTAATAAGAATTTTAAGACAATTTTAAACATCCTATAACTTTAACTCATGTTTTGAACGATACACTTAAAATCCAATACAAGAAAAAACTATATCTTTAGAAACTATACATAAAATATATCAATATTCTATTTAATTGGTTTTCAGAAGTATATTCGAGGCGCGTATGCACCAAGATTATACAAAAAAATTCAAAGATCGTCTGAAAATATTAAGGAAATGTCACCAGAAATTATTTTATTGCAGACGTGGGGTAAAATAGGTACTGCGAATTTGAAATAAATTTGACTACATGGGCACGTGATGTGAATAACAGGCGCGCAGGTACAATAATGTTATAGAGGCTTTTGCTGATTGTGCGTTATTTACTTGGGTCTTAAAGACGGGTGTCGAACTGACTACGGCGTTGCTTCATAAAATATAAGTAAACTTGGGACGTCAGATTCAATAAGAGTTTCAATAAGAGATTCTTAGCATTGTTTCTAATTTCTTTGTGCTTGATGTGATATGAAATTTTTGTAATTACTCCTGTAGTACTAGATATTCGTGCGTTCAAACGAACAAACTGTTTGTCTTTATATAACTAGAATAGTATAGTATAGAGGACACATGTTAAAACACATGTCTAATTAATGCGACTTATAAATTTCTACAATTAAAAATTATTGTAATCAAAAATTTCCTCTATAATAATGTATCTAAGTGTGGTGGTCAATGTATTAATTTTATAATGACTCAAAATATATATTAAGATAGATACATACAATCTTTAGTCACGTCTGTATTCAAAAAGGATTCGATCAAAAGGTGGCGGTAATTTTATGCGTAGACAATATAATAATAAAAATCCATCTTCAAATATGCAGTATAATATAAAAGGATGAATTGCGCGAAGCTATTGAAATCGAAATATTCTCTAATATGCAAATTGGAAATTTCAATACTTGAGAAAACAGGTTGATGCTCTCAAATACTTGGAATTCAATAGTTTAATATAAAGCTATCACATTGAACATATTAAAAAATAAAAGACAATTAGGTGGAACTTATAACCGTTTAAATACAAAAGAAATGTGTACTATCTGAACTTGATTAAGTATAGATTTATTTAAGAATTTTGGACAACAATATTCCCGTGACCACTCTATTGTAAAAATATAGTTTTAGCTGGAAACTTCTTCACTCGTGGCTAAAACGTAGCCTGTGTCTTAATCCAGACTATCTTCTCTGTACCAATTTTCATACAGGTTTTGCCAATCGAGGTTTTACGTGAAACAAAAACAAACATCCACACTTACAAAGTTTTGCGCCTATAATATTAGTAAGAAAAATCCTGCTATCCTTCCTACTAATATTATAAATGTCAAATTTTGTAAGGTTGTGTGTGTGTGTTTGTTGCTCTTTCACGCAAAACCTACTGAACCGATTGCAATGAAATTTGGTACGTATATAGCTGGACAATTGGAATAACACATAGGCAACTGTTTATCCCGATATTCCTACGGGATACTGACTTACGCGGGTAAAACCGCGGGGCACAGCTAGTGTTACATAATTTATTATAACCTTCGCTATATCTATGATATGCCATATTACTTTAACTACTTGTTACACTATCTCTAGTAGAATTATGTTCCCTATGTTGAATACAACATACATTTAAATAAAGGAAAATCCACAATTCCTCTCATTTCTTACGGATGTATGAATATGCTCACAAATAAACAGATATAAGTTTTTAAACAGATACTTAAGTATCGAATTTAACTTACCAATAGGAAAATGATCCATTAGTTAAGTAGCTAAAGTTGCGGGCAGTGGATAAATGGCTTTAGATGATTACTTCAGTATTCCGTAGGGCACGTAAACAGTAATTAAGACGGCTGTCGTTAAGACAAAGAAAGGCCTTTGTACGACTCAACTAATAAATAAATTAAAAAAACTAAGCCTCTAATAACTAATTACCTGATTACGCAAGATCTTAAAAAAAAATACAACGCGTATCAATACTGCTGACTCTCTTACTCGCTATTTATATTGCACGTTTTTTTCGGTCGTGTGACAAGGACAGAGCTATATAATGATACAATAATGGGTAAATACTGTAAAACATATTGCATTGCAATTTTTTTAATTTACATAAAGATTTTGTTCGCAGTTTAGTAAATGTTTATTTACTTTTGTATTTTGCTTTTATAGTGTTGTGTGGTTTTAATTCTTTTTAATATTGGTATATTGTTGAATAAATGGTTTTCGGTTGGTATTAAAACTTGTAAATAAAAGTGAAGGACGAAAAAAAAGTTTACAATAAAATTTTTATGGTTTACAAAGTATTGATTTCAAAGCATTATTACGTATCATGATAAAAATAATTGTCATTATCTAATAAATTCCGATAAATGTTTATTTCCATTAGGTTTATCGTTAGTTAATTGAATATTAAGAACTTTTAAATATTCGAAGAACACAAGTTCCAAACACAAATAAACCCATTCTTTATTTAGTGATAAACGGGGAAATACCCCAAGCTTGGCAAAAACGTGGACCGTTGAATAAAACCGGATATAATATGAGGTAAACGATATTTAATTACAAATAACAAATATAAAAGAAAAACAAATTGAAAAATAACTGTTAATAATTTTGAAAAGATTTGAAATAGGAGGGGGTTATCATTTTGACTGTATGTTTTTGTGTTTGTAACCGCATAACTTTTTACTGAGTGAACCATTTTTTTTTTAATTTGAAAGCTGGTTGGTGCCCATTTCATAAGTTTAATTTTTTGTTAAAAATTAATATTTGATTGTTTTGATCTCGAAAAAAAATCGTTAGGCTATCGATTAAAGAGTTAACGACTTATTGATCTGAATGTATCAGAACCGGTTGTATTTTAGTGTGTTTATTTGTAACACACACAGATAAAAAATACTATACTAGCTCTGTGTAGTTATTTTGTTAGTAGTTAGTAATAAAACTTATAAATGGGAGTTGATAAAATTTTACCACAATGTAAAAGTATGTTTGTTTGAATTTGATTTTGAGTTTGTGTAATATTCTTAAATTTTTGCATTCTCTCATCATAGCCACGAAACCACACCTGCAGCATGCAAAATATCAATAACGCGCTTGAGTAAATAGATGTTGAATGTAGAATGTTTTTTCTTAAAACTGCCCTAGTTACTTTTACTACCATATGTCGGTTCGGCTTTTACTCCATGTTTTGGCGGTATCGTTAAAAAAAAAACGATATCGATTCGTCTAATCAAACAACGCTTTCCCACCGTTTAATAAGGACGCATTATAGAACCTTTTTTGTTATGATCTAAGCTATCGATTCTGATGGGTTAACGCGACGCTCAAGTGAATGCACATTTAGCATCATGCCCTCCTACATGGGGTTATTCCGTTCGGATTTATCCACCACACGCTTGGAATGTCGAGTTATATCCGGAAAATGACAATGGTATAAATGTATGTATTTAGTTGTTCTATTTTTAACCTCTTTTTATCCATTTATGGAGTACAGGCGCCATTTTGTGTAATAAAAGGTTATGATTATTACACTTGCTTCTTATTGTGTATAGGCGGGTTTTTGGGATTAAGGCATGATTGTATGAAACTTTAATTCCACAAATAGTGCTCTAAGAGCTTTAGAAATAGAATGTTATGCAATTGGGATCGTTTGAACACGCAATATTATGTAAAGTTGGAGTGTTTTATCTCAAGCAATTGTAATATATTATATGTCAATTGAAAATGTAAGAATTATATTTATCTATACTAATTTTGTAAGAAGGAAATATTTTTAGATATTAAATAGCTATCTAGTTTCAAATTATAGTATTGTAGAAGGAACTAACTAAGTGGTACCGGCCACTTTTTTTTTGCAAAGTAAATGTAGAAAATTTATTTATTCCTGGCGATCCTAATCAGATTAAGGTAAACTCATGAAATTATTGTATTGTCACTCATCCTTGATATAAAGTTGTGTACATAGTCTGAATTAAATCTACTTTAGAGTGAGTCAAAATCTAAAGGAGTCGGTTATATGTCGGTTATATATAATAAACATACATGTGAAATAACAGTTATTCCGAGTAAAAATGACCCGTTAGTAATATGTTTGTTAACATAATAACGGTATGTATGTTAATACAGTAGGTTTATTTATTTCACAATTCGATTGCAAACTAATTAAAGTGATTAAAAATGACATTTGCGCTAAATTTCCATTACCCATTTCACATTTGTGTACATTGCTTGCATAGGAACGAAACATAAAATTCATTGGACTTCATTACCCGCATTGTATAGCAAAAATGCAGCGAATTCGCATTGCAGACCTGCAGGGCCTTGAGTCAAGGTGAGAATCAGCCAGTTTTTGGAACAGAGCTTTTGGTTACGATAACGAGGATAATATTCGAGGGTTCGTTGAACTTTCGAGGTTATTTAAGGTTAATTGATAATAGGAAAGTTTTCAATAAAATTTAAGGGACTAATTTTATATAATTAATATTGATAAAGTAATGAAGTTGTGAGATCGTTAAAGGGAGGTATTATAACATGAATTTGATGTAATACACAATTATAATTATATCTGTATAATAATAAATATGTTTTTATTTGTCTTTATCTACAAAAGTCTTTAGATACTACTATATTTAATAAAAAAATCATATGCAAAAAGTAAACCTTATGAAGGCGTCTTTTAAGAACTAATTAAATTAGTAGGAAGCACATCAAGGAGGAATTTTAACTTAATAAGGATGATCTTATCATTTCTTCTTTCCATATTTATTCAAATTCAATAATGATGAATTTGAACAAAAATGAAAACAAACATTTGATATAAATTCTATGAAAAGCCTACTTTTGAACGCAATTTTTTACATAATGGCAACGGCATTGAAGAGCCATCATTAATTAATTATTCATGTTAAAGCCAACTGGATTTCATAATTAATGATTTAATCCGACGTTCGATGACGTTGTGTGAGTATCTTTATTGTTTATTGTTGTATTGTGTGTTTATTTTGACATTTAATTCGTAATTAAAATAGTCTAACAACGACGTCTTTGATTTACTATGTTCTTTGTTCGATAAATAACAAATCTTCACCATAAATATGCCATATTTTTGCCTAGGTATTTTGTTTGTATGTACGTCTTGTTCTTTATTCATACATGTATTAACTGGAAGAGGTTGTTATGTAGCGAAATGTACATAATAATATTCTTTTGTGTTTGTTGTTTACGTGCTTTTTATGTTAATTTTGTGTGCAATAAATCAATCTATATCTATGCCAGTTTTAAACGGGTTCCTTCCCAAACTTTGCAATTCCCAACGGACGTTTTATCAACATTTGTTTGTTGTTTTCAACCGACTTCAATAAAAGGAGGAGGTTATCAAGTCGACCATAATTTTTTGGAGGTAACAACTTCGACTGGTTGAACTGATTTTGACGATTCTTGATTTATTTGAATGCTGATGCCTCTCATGAGGTTCAATTTAAATTTGGTCATGTTCTGGTAACTTAAAATTTTTGCTTTCTTATAGGTTTTTTTTGTGAAATAAGTTATTTATAGGTTAGTATAATACACACACGCAAATTACGACGAATATCATACTTATGACCTTATCAAGCGTAAACATACGATTTATTTCCTTAACACAAATACTTATGCAATTATATCCTCAACGCTTCGCCAACTGGCCACAAAACCACTGATCACACACCACTTCCTTACCATTATATCAATTATGATAAAGTTTTTAAAACAATTCACTTGAGACGCCGTCCCGCGCGTCCGTCACGTCTGTAATATTATTACACTATAATCTAAAGGTCAAGTTTGTGGTAGCCAAAGAAAAGGGACCTGCGATAATTAAGCGCAAGAGAGAGACGGCATGTGTCAAGCTGTATGCGCACACGCAAACTGGTTGGCAATGATGATCTCGCCGATTAGTTGGGAAGCCTTCTAGAAATATGAAACGGGTCTATTAAAATAAATCTAGTTTTTTAATGTGTGATTGTTTTTAACATATGTAAACTGCGCCCCGTGGTTTCACCCACCCATTATGATGTTCCTTCAAGAGAAAAAAAGCCTTAACTCGTCGTAAAAGGCGGTAATGTGTTCGCAGTGTTTTGATTCTTTGAATAGTCATGGGCGGCGGCTTCCACCTAAAACTAGTGAGGCGCCTGCTGTTGCAGAGGTTGCAATTAAAATAAAGCGGAGTCAAGAACAGGGAGCTATTCTTGTATTTTCTAGATTTTATACATAGTTTTAAGATACCTTATACGAACTTGCATTCTTGACTAGGACTATCTTAGGATACTGGGCTTTCTGCTGGGCTTTCTGCTTTCTTTTAGGAGGCGGCTTTCTGCCTTTAAGCCTCTAGGGTCACTAGGGATTGCCCTGATAGTTTGAGCAGTTTTGATATGGGACAATATATTATATCTAAACTTATAGTATGATTTATGGTCCTTTCTCTCCACATTCTCCTTGTTTAAATCAATAGTATTATATTTGTATCTATTTTATTTTTGTATGCTAATTGGTATAAAATCATTACGTGATTTAAAGTAGTTTTACATATATATAACGATTTAAACGTGTTCGTAGGTAGGAAGTCGTCTTTGGATATATAATATGTATTGATTATTTTTTTTTATTAGTGATTTATCTTTTATTTGCCGTCGAAGAGTTCTTCGACTACTAATTTATTTTGTTCTTGTACATTCATTTATGGCTAAAAGGCGTGCAAATTCTATGTTGATGGTTAGGTATATATTATTTGTAAAATTACCTGCAGCTATTGTTATCTAAAGGAGTCCATTGCTTTCACGAATACATTTTTCAAGAAGAAAAGTGTACAGAATGTCACATATATTTCTGTTTCTATGAAATACATATTCAAGTTTATAATTATGTGAAAATAAAAATAATCTCAAAAGCAAACGTTTTTCCATCTTTGCGTTTAAGTTAAACGAACATCCACTAAGGCTTTAAAGGCCTTGTGAGAATATAAAAAATATTTCTTTAAATGAAATAACTCTAGATTCAGTTTTAGACGGGCCGTTCAAACATAGTTTTTAATTAATGACAAACATGAACATACTGAAAAACCAATTTATTTGCGAAGTGACCGAAAACGTTGGGTTTAATATAAATTGGAGTGAGATCCGTGGCTAACAGCAAACATGGGGACGGAAATTAAAAATATTTAATTATTTACACGTTTTGCCGCTTATTTTATTTCTTTCATAAAATTATGTTTACGTATTTACCTATTCTGGAAACGGTTTTGAATATTTTATAATTGCTGATGTAATTTCGATATTGTTCTCATATATAGGCTAACTATAGGCATAGGCTTACAAATCACAGATCTACAGAACCTCCATAACAAACTAGATATGATTTAATGTAGACCGTACGTTTGTAATGGATAATCTCAAAAACACAATTTCAGGATTTAAAAGCAACATTATTCCTGAGTGACAGTGAATATATTTTAGGAAGTTTCCCCATTTCATCCTACGTGAAGCTCCAGCGAGCATAGTTATTTTATTTTAAGATTACATCCTTAATCTGCCTTTGACCATAAATCGGGTTCCGTTAATAGTCAATCTCCCTCTATCTCGGGAGACTTAGTAAAAGATCAATTATAGTCTTATCGGGAAATTCCATTTTTACACAGGGTATTTTACCTCAAATATTGCTTACAAATTCTCAAAATTTTCTTATGAATCGTGAAGTTATTTAATTAATGGTAGTTCAAGCTAACATCAACTTTGATTTAACGCATTAGAGTAAATATTTGAGCAACATGGTGAATACGCGTCTTTGCTAATAATTTTGATCAGGCGTTACACTTTCTGATAAGGAAGATTGATCATGGATTAACGAAAATATGCCTTAAGATTAAATTGATAGGGAGTATTGCGAGCTTTTGGATTAGCAGTCATCTATTGCGATGCTAAATTGGTTTCATGATGAATTTTTCTTACGCTATTTATAAAATGTTTCTTTCTTAGTCGCATTGCGCCGCTTTCCTTATGAAGTTTCTCATTAGTCATTAACTAAATAATGTTTCGCTTCGGTATACTCTTCCGTATTTCACAAAGAATTGTCTTATAAACTTAATAATAAGAATAATATGCCACCAAAACCAATTTCGAATGATAACGATTCGAAATCAAAACACTAACAATTCATTAAAATTGGTCCAGCCGATTAGAAGGACACCAGTATTAAACACTCACACGAAAGAAACATATCTACATAAAGATTTGAAAAGTTGAAACTATATATTCTAAAAAACACAATAATATAAATGTGTTTTTATAAAAAAATGTTTTTGAATTCTATTCTATATATTCATTTAGTTATCTAACTGTAGTGGGAAATACTACATAAATTTTAAACAGGCTAAATACCGCTTCAAAATACTTACATGAAGGTGACGAAACACGTGCGTGACGCTAATCGTACCTCCACCAAATCTATTATAACCTCTAAATAAACCAGTTGTATCATGGAACTATTCATAGCCGGAATTAAATACATTTTGATAACATGTCATGCCGATATCCTCGGCACACCCTCATCGCGTGACAAAGTACTACCCCTGCGATAGCAACTATAAATCACGCCGAATATAACCGTATTGTAGAAAACAGACCTTATTGTCATTATAGATGTATTAAAATGGCGAATGTGATAGAAATAAAGAGGCATTGTACGGGAAATTTTATTGTCACATGGTGTAGCTCGTGCATTGATAATTGTAAAAATTATGGCAACAAGTAAAGAGCTTAATCGCACTCATTTTAATAAATAAGTTGGTTATCTACAATTATAGGTAAAAGGCTATTTCCACACGCAAATTGTCCAGTCAAAATGGACAACAAAAATAGGGCTAACCTTGCAATAATTCGCATAGAGCTGAAATTTGGTATAAACCTCTTATATATGAATACAAATAATGTGTGAAAAGTCGCCGTCGATCCCATGCTTGCTTAAAAAATTATTCAAAGTCAAAGGCCAAAAAAATCAGTTATTTTCATTTTTTGCAAACGGTCAATTTATCAAAAATACTAATAAGTCAAATAAAAGTCGCAGATCGTCAAATTTCCTACAAAAATGTTCTAGTATTTTTTACGATACACTGTGGTCTCACCAGTAGGAATATTCCACCAACTGTTATTGTTCGGTGTTTAATGTATAATATTTGCAAATACTATATGAGATCAAATATTTTATTAATAAAAATCCTATCCTTCCTACTAATATTATACAATATTAGTAGGAAGGATATATAGTAACAAACACACACACATCCTTACAAACTTTCGCATTTATAATATTAGTAGCATAGTCTGGTTTAGCACATTGTCTACGTTTCCCGGGTACCATATACCTCGCGTGCGACGCCGCGTGTTACAGCTAGTG
Organism: Zerene cesonia; assembly: GCF_012273895.1. Taxonomy (NCBI): domain Eukaryota; kingdom Metazoa; phylum Arthropoda; class Insecta; order Lepidoptera; family Pieridae; genus Zerene; species Zerene cesonia. Next base: position 1,677,285 of record NC_052103.1, read on the forward strand.
TATCATTTAATTTCAAGTCAAATATTCACATCTAATTGTTCAATTATAAACTTCAGTTACTCCTGTTTTGTTGATTGGAAGTATTTGTCATGTAGGTGGGAGTAAATTAAGTGTTATTTTGAGTTAATTAGAGACGACGACCCGTTCCTCTGTATTGGAAAAGTTACTGATTTAATGTTGCGTTGTATTTATAAGCGTGTAGAAAGATTATTATCTATATTTGAGTTTTATGATGAAATCACTCCACAGTATACGGAGACATCTTACAGTAGGACAACACCTTTAATCTCGAAGTAACAGCGATGTTCACAACTCAGTAATAGTAAATAATATAGTTGTAATGTAAACGACATTAAAAATGCGTGCCTAAATCAACCCGTAAATAGTGTTCCGAGCTGGTAACAATATGGCATATGTAACTCGGGCTCGCTCTTCTTGCATCTCGCCCCCTTGCCCCCCCTCACGATTGATCCGACTTAACGTATTCGTTCAACGACAGCGATGACGTATAGACTGTGGTCAACCTGGTATAAACCGGGTCGGTTGTAAAGAATACAATATATTTAAACTAATATTATAGGGAAACGTTTGTGTTTCTGTATGTATGTTTTTTAAATCTTTAACACACAAAAACTGCGTTAGCGATTTGTAAAATTCTTTTACTGTACAAAACTGTATCTTCACCGAATGTCATAGGCTATAATATCTACCACGAGCGAAGCCAGGGCGGGCAGCTAATGTTCAATAAAAGATAATATCGCTATCAGTGCGGCCGCGTCGATACAACTGAACCTGAAGGTTTCCAGTTACCTCACATTAATTCGCTAAATTGGCCAAGTTGTTAACTTCCACGTGATACAAATACAGTAAATCTTCAGACGAAAGACAAGGGACCTCTTACGGTTCTTTCTTGGTAGTTGGTTTGAATTTTGTAATTATATAGAGTTATTTATATATTGTATAGTTATTTATACATTATACAGTTATTAATACAAATTGTGGATGTAGTAATGCATATAAATACTTGCTATTGCCCATGAGTTCGTCTGTGGGTGAAACCGCGCGGTGCAGCTAGTCACACTAATCACGATAGTCATACTAATATTATAAATGTGAAAGTTTTTTTGTTTGGATGTTTATCCATCAATTACGCTGAAACTACTCAACGGATTTTGGTGAAATTCGGTATACAGACAGGGTATGAGCTGGCTTGGGTGATAGGATACTTTTTATCCCGATAAAATGCTCCCTTGGGATAAAAAAGGAATCTTGATAGACGAGCAGAGCCGGGACGAGCGTCTAGTTAACTATATGGCAACTCTTGTATCAAAAAGTATCATTTTTTGTTAGATAAGCCAAGATTCTCTCGTCTTAAAGAACGCTTTGTTGTCGTATTTACGATGTAATAAAATGTCATTTTATAGGCATTCCCGATAGAATGGGAACAGCTTTCTAATATGTTATTATGAACGATATTACGATGGAAATATAGAAGTTAGTGAATGGCCATGATACCGAGCTATCCATTATCAAATATTTCATATTAAGTTTTTCATTTTTTATGCGTCTAATATGCTTAAGTCTGACATATACATAATTTTTGTTTGGTTTATTTCTATTTTGTATCTGATGAATAATTTCATAATAGAAAAAGAATTTTTTGGGATAGAGTTACTGATAGAATTTTTCAAATTGGTCCTAAGATCAAATCGTTCCTGAGATTAGCGCGTTGAAACATACAAACTCTTCAGCTTTGTATTATTATTAAAGGATTTATCACTATTAATATAACAAACGTAATATCTATTGCATTAATGATTCGTATATTGTAAGTTTGAAAACTTGTCCAAATCGCAGAAAAATATACTTTCGCAAACACCCACGATACATATCTCTATAGTTTATCTGTGTGTTACTTTATGCCATAGCAATATTCCACACAAGTGTAAATTACGGTAACCAGCGTATAAATAAACATTACGCGATAATATAAATCAGCGGTTCGATAAAGATTTGTGACCCGCCCGCAAATTCCTTAGCTTGATAAAGGGACCATTATTTTTCTTCCGAATTTTCCTTTCACCAGACATGTCGAATTATTCGGTCACTTCGTAAGTATGGTGTGATTTATTTTTAGCGTTATAACGCAATCACATTTCGTGGATAATTCGAGCGATGCGTGCCGCATTGCTTGTAATGATGTCATTTTATGACCGTCGTTCTGATTGTCGACACATAATGAAACTCTATTTACTTAAGTCACGTCATAACTTCCAAGTTACCTTTATTGAAGGACTAGCTGCGCCCCGCGGTTTCACTCGCTTAAGTCCGTGTACCGTAGTAATATCGGGATAAAAAAATCTGACGATAAAAAAAATTTACAACTGTTCAAAATTCGTCGTCCATTAGAGGTGGCTTTGTGATTTTTTCTATCGCATTAAAGTATTATTTTAGTCTATATATCACTATGTTTAGTAGCAGCTTTATTTTTTCAACACATTATCAAAAGAGCATACAGCATTTTTTTTATGTCAAAGCGGGCAACTGAGCTTGTGGTTCGCCTGATGGTAAGCGATCACTACCGCCCATGAACATTCGCAAAGGTAGTGCCTCTACGAATGTGCTGCGCTTTTATGGAGAAAGGGAAAAGGAAAGGATTAAAGACTGGAAAGAAGGAATGGACTGGGATGGGTGAGGAAAAGGAAACGGGCCTCCGGCTCCCCCACTAACCGTACGAAACACAGTGGCATGCCACTATTTCACGTCGGTCTTCTGTGGGGGTGTGGTACTTCCCCGGTGCGAGCTGGCCCAATTCGTGCCGAAGCGTGCTCGATTACCACAATAAGAAGAGCATATATCTTGAAGCATATAAATCGGAAAATAATAAGTGATTTTAATGTTTTTTACAGCACATAGAAAAGCATTTTGAAATGCACTTTTTGTACCCTTAATCTAAACATAAGGATGGAAAAAAGAAAAACTTTATTTATTTCTATTAAATAATCTATAACATAAATAAAATTAAGAAGGCGGTTTTATTACCAGCCAAAACATCGGAAAAACTAAGAATCACTCTCAAATAATATTTAACGAATAAATTATTAAATAAAACAGTAATTTTGTGCAGGGAAAAAGTTTTAATAAGGTTTCCTCTACTTTGCGGCCATAGGTGATTTCAAAGAGATTTGATAAAAGTTTTTATCTTGATGTTCTGTCCTTTGAAATATATCGCACCAAAGTTTCGCGACACTGATATTTTCCTGTAATTTAGGGCATATGTAAGTCGTAAGTCGTAATACATATTAATAAAACTTGATAAATTTTTGAAATATTATTATCGTTATAACTTTTGAAATAACGATTATATACGAGTAGTTTTATGATATAAGTAATTAATCTCAACTGGTCTAACAATTAGAAACAATGCGTTATGTAGTTTCTAATTCTTTTAATTTTAAAAGCTATGCAACATTGCTCGAATGGTTAAAAAAATTAAGAGTTATCACATGTTCTGTAATTTAGTTTACATTTTTAATATAGCGCCATCTATCGAAAATTAAAAATTTCGAAATCATTCAAATGTGCATTATAATGTATTCCCATAAGTATAAGGTGTATTACTGCAGTAAAAAGTAGTTTATATCGCTATCTAGCCTCTTTTTACCTAAAAATACAATAAAACCCTCCAGAAACAAACACACTCGCGTAATTAATAATCAGTAACCTGAGATTGTTTTATTTATGTGGAATAAAAGATCATAAATAACTAGCAGTTCGCCCCGGCATCTCCCGTGCTACATACATAGCCTATATCACACTGCGAATCGGCCAACATCTATTTTTCATACCCCTAAATGATAAGAGTAAGGCAGAACAGCGTTTGCCGGGTGCAGCTAGTATTATTGTAGATTTATTGTCAAATGTGCTATGTATACATACGTTTTTTTGCTGACAGTAAAAACCACTTTTCGTTGAATAGATTTATATGCAATTAAATATAAAATCTTAAAGGTGATAAAAATCTTTAAGGGTATAAAATGATAATATTGACTGTATGACTTGGCAGTTTTATACAAAATAAATAAAACATTTTATACTGAAATAAATACAACTTTGATCAGAGTACTATTTATTGACGGAAAGCTGTTACACAATACTGTAAAACAATATAGTTAAGTAGTAGCTGGTACATAGTTTAGTAGTAGTAGTTAGTAAACTGTAAACAATATAGTTAAATCGGTCAATTAGTTGCATTCCGCCTCGTGCAGCAAAATGGCGCGCCGCACGTATCTGAAGTGGTAGAAACTGAACACCACCATGAACGAGAAGAAGTAGACCACTGGAAATATATCATTATCATTAAATAAATCATCATATTTCATTAAATTAATACGTAAATATCTATATATACATGTCCTGCATGTCGTGTAGTTAGCATATGTAAAATTAAGTTCCATCGGGCATATTACACCACATGCGGGACGGTCTGTATATCTATACTTATTATAATCCATCAGACCCTGAAGAATTTGTTTGACGCGCTAATCTCAGGAAACACTGGAAATTTTTCATCAATTCTTTCACGAAAAAAGATGGATGTGTACGTGATCTCTGAGTGCTATATGTTTACCACGGAAAAGGTTCACGGTACCGCGGGTCAGATCGCATTTAATGAAGTGGTTAGACTTACAAATAATTATTATTTCAATTAAGGAAAAATTGCCTACAACAAACTTGGAAGTTCGCATTTCCATAAAAAAATCGTGAGATTCTAAAATAGATTTGTTATAAACAACTCGTTGTTACATAATTTAAGATTTCAAAGAATAAATGTTGCAAATCCACAACGTTCGTCGTTTTTTGGGAGCGACTGTTTAAAATGTACAGTTTTTTTGCACGTATAAGCTACGGTGCTACGTTCGCTACGGTGTAGCACAGCTTAATCTACAACGATGATACATTGCTTGCTGATTTCATCACAATAGCATAGTATAAAAATTTACTCAGTTAAGTTTATTATACTCATAAAAAGAGCTGATCGTGCGATCGCTTGTCTCAAATTCGCAACGAATTGCGTTTCGATAAATTCCCCCTTCCCCCGTCACCGTAGTCAAGGTAAAAGCCGCTAGTATGGAAACATCACCGTGTACACTATCGCATAATAATATTTCACCACAAAGCAGCGAGCATTTTCAGTGACGAGGGCACCACCAATCACGATAATGGGTGCATTATGCTAATTGCTAACGACGCGCACTTTGATCGACTCCGAATGCATACGCGCTCAATATAAATCACTCATAGCCACAGCTTGTTAGGCATTTTAATAATACTTTAAAATATTAAATATGAAACAAGTTTGCAGCGCTATACCGTGGCGAATATTAAACGAAATACTCGTTTGAAATGAGCTTTGAATCCATTTCAGGTTGTGTGTGATACGACGCGTGGAGACTATGTTTCACCTGTTTATTTGGTACTGAATACACGTATAAATTTTGTACAAAATACACAGTTCATGAGCAGTTAAATGAATAAATACATGAGCTTTTACTTTCTTAATGAACTCGCGAAATAGAGGGCTATTGCGAGCTTCGAGTGATCGTGTTTATGTCTTAAAATCACTACGTGTCACAAATAGATGAAGTTATTTGAGTGATGATTAAACATTTTAACTATATTTTTGATATAGTATGAAATACAATTTTTACAAATAGACAGATCAAACAGTTCATATTCCGTTTTAATTGAAAAAACGAAATCCTAAGTACAATATTTTCATAATATCCGTCAATAGAGTACTATATAGGTAAATCATATTATCTGAATCACATAGTGCTGTCTTATGTGGATATCTTAATTAGGGGCAAAAAAATCAACAATGTAGTCTACAAACTTGTGCTACGTACGAATAATTTGTAACAGAATATGTGTATTGTGACGTCATCTCGGTAGAATTTTCCAAAACATGTCAAAAGGGTTTTAGAGGACAAGGTCTTGTCCTCTCTGTCTGTCCACGTTGTAAAAATTGTATCTTAAGATATTACAAGGGAATTGCTAAGTATTAGAAATTCCCGAATTAATATATTACTAAGTGTAAAATAGTAATTGGTTACCTACTCCAATATTGACATTTTTCTTTCGTAGTTTTCAGAATATATAACGTGAATATAAATAAAATGTTTGTATTTTCATTCACGTTACGTATCACACGAAACAAAATTGAAATTTAATCATAATAAATAGTTGTGTTAAAAACACGCCGGCAATATTCAACAAAACTGGTAGCCAAATTGATGTACATATTCGTTTTTATTGCTGCTATATTATAAAACAACGATAAAATATGATTTCAATTAAAAAAAAAAGAATATTTTTTTTCGTCTCTTTATCATCTAAATGCCTTCAAAGTATTATTTTCATGTTCAGTGAAAATAAAACGGGGAGAATATAATAGGGTTCTCCCGAAATAGGCATCGCGAGTCGTATTGTTATGTTAATACTGAGTCGAATAAAATAACATTCATAAGACAACGGTAAGAAATGTAGAAAACCCAGACTGTATTGAACTAAAGAACGTAGGCACTCGCTTATTTTGAAATAGATGTTATAGCCCGTCAACAAATCACAACAAATCCTACTATCCTACTAATATTATAAATGCGAAAGTTTGTAAGGTTGTGTGTGTGTTTGTTGCTCTTTCACGTAAAGACTACTGAACCGATTACAACGAAATTTGGTACGTAGACAGCTGGACAACTAGAATAACATATAGGCAACTTTTTATCCCGATATTCCTACGGGATACGGACTTACTTACCATAACATTAACGGTTACTTTAAACGAATATATACTTTTTTATATAATAAAGCATTTCGAGAATAGTAGTGATAGGTCGATCCATGAATCATTTTTCAATTAGGAGTGTGCATGCAATATTTTACAGTAAATTTTTCAGCAGCGTGAAGAACAGACGGACAGACAGACTGACTTTATACATTTAAAACAGTAAGTGGGTATTAAAATCTTGCTGATTTATATTAGAATCTTTAAATTTTGAAACGCATTTTAAATCCCATATTTTGAGTACAATAAATTGATAAATAGTTTTTAATTAGTACACTTGTTAATTACCTTTTTACTTATTTGTATTTTATATTGTATACTTAATTATTTTAATAAAGATATAGTCAACTATAATTACATGTAGATTAATAATTTTCATTAAGACAACTTTTGAAACTTGTTAAAGTTTAAATTTTTTGTAAGCTTTCTACTAATTTGCTCTAATCAGCGCTCAATATACATAAATCATTAAATATTTTATTCGCTTTCCTCTGTGTTTCTAATTGCCTTGTTGTTGCTCAGCCACGTTTAGTTCTTTTCTTTTTACTTTAAGGTTTGCCGGGTAGAGATCACTGCCTAGCGGTAAGGCCGCCAAGCAAACTTAACAAAAAAGAAAAAAACATATCCAACTGGTGGGTAATCAAAAATCAGGCAATACGGTAACGCCGGTAGAAACTAAACAAAAAATATATTAGTATATGATTTTATGGTTAATTGTTTATTTTAAATAGTAATTTATGAGCTACATAAATTATGAGAAAATATCTTTTGCACAAAAGCCTCAAAAATATCCTATGTCTTTTTCAAATTTATTTTTATTATCGTACAAATCTTGTGTTTGAAGTCGTATCAAGTTACCAATAAACACTGCACAAACAGTACAGCTCCAAGGCATGCATTTAGTGATAGCTAGTCTCCCCGGGGGGTTTAAATTCCATTACGTTTTCATGATCGTGTTAAGAATCGAGACTTCTGTACCGCTGTAGCTGCGAATGCTGTTTGATGCATTTGCATTAGTTCGATGTTTGTGTATGGAATCGAGGATTCAGTCATTTCATATTATACGGACGTGTTTTAATTTCATCGTGTACTATTACACGATTCTATAATCGATTTAATTGTTGTTTTAAGACGCGGAGAGAAATATTGAAAATCGATTTTATGTTGTAATTTTTAAGCTAAAAAATGTTGATGCATGTGTTGAGATGTACAGGATGTTAAGGCATTTAATACTTAAAAGAAAAGTGTTATGTAATGTTAATTGTAGTGTATTCCTCTAATATTTTGAGTGTTCATTGAATTGGTTATGAAAAAAAGAACGAAAAAATTCAAAATATGAGCGAGTCTTCCGACCTTTCTGACGTTATAATACTTAAATCGGAATAAATTAATAGTGTGCATATATAAATATATATACAAACCAGCTCCAAGAAACGTGAACAGTCCACTGACACACGCCAAGTTGTCCAGTCTATGCTGATCGTCTTTAATCTTTGGGGCTGAAAAAGTATCAAACATTATGTAATAACATTACATAATGGTAATTAAAATTAAATCATTATCTCTACAATAGATATAATAAGGGCCGATTTAACCCCCTGCTTTTACTTTGATTGCCTATTTAAAAATTTTGATGAATTTTCATACATTTCCAGACTAGCTATATGCCCCGGTTTCGCCCGTGGTACACATATAGCCTATGTTCTCAGTTAAGTTGCAGCTTTCTAATGGTGAAAGAATTGAATTCGGTGCTGTAGTTTTTGTGTGAAAACGTTTCAAACATACAAAAATACAAAAGTTAACGCTTTATAATATAAGTGTAGATACGCTTAACGGAATATCCCGAAGTCGTTAAACCGACCATAAATGAAATAATTAACATTGCATTGTTCTATATTAATGAACTCTATATTATAATGTATTTGTATTGGGCATAACCAGTGTAATCAGTCAGTATAGCAAATATACGTTACATTGGTCCCAAAACTAGGATAATCTGAATACTCCCCGTAGGACACAATATATGTAAAGGGAACGAATTACGTATATATATACGTATAATAAAATTTGATTGCCAAATCACTTAAAACTGGGTCTGATTATAAAGAGGTCTTATACTTCTGAGAGTCTTATATAGTCTATACTTAATAAACCTTCAATAAATCTACGCCAAGCAAAGTTCTACGGGCAAAGTTGTAAGCAAAACCTAGGGTAGAAATTTACTATTAATGAACGTTAAGCAAAGAAATGCTTTTGCGAAGTGTAAGTTTACAAATAGCTTCCCGCAAACGATTTTATTGCAAACTTATATTAGCGCTAACGTAGCACTGTATTGAAGTTTCTTTCGAATTATTTTTTCTTGCCAATACCTAATGTGTTAACTTTGGTACAAGAGAAGCGAGTTCTGAGTCTATATATATACGAGATACGTGTTGGTAGTCTAAATTCTAAATATATATAACTCGAAGGTTTCTGACTGACTGACATGGTGATCTATCAACGCACAGCCCAAACCACTGGACGGATCGGGCTGAAATTTGGCATGCAGATAGATGTTATGACGTAGGCATCCGCTAAGACAGGATTTCGGCTGTTGGGCTATGGGGATAAAATTGCGGAGTTTTTACCATGAAAATGCTAAAGCTGCGGACATCAGCTTGTGTTATTGATAAAACCGATAAAACGCATATTCAAAATACATCTCTTTTTTTTCATTTCATTTCCAATCCTGAATATTATTTATTTAGAACAAACCATTTTGAAATCTGACGCAAGCACGTCCAATCTTGGTTACGGCCAACGATATAACGCCGAACCATACTAGTGTTGCCACCAGGAGATACACCTGGAGAGTATAAGTACGAATGAGACTACATCTACACTTGTGTAGGAGATATTTTCAAGACATTATAGATGAATCTTAATATATGAAATGCAGCCGAGACTGATTGATTAGTTTATCAAACCACAGCCCAAACTACTGGATCGATCAGGCTGAAATTTGGCATGCAGACAGCCACTACGACGTAGGCATCCGCTACGAATGGACTTGGATAAATTTATCCAAGGGCACAAAATAGGACATGAAAGTTTATCTTATGAAAATTCCGAACGCGCGAACATGCCGCGGGCAATATATATAATTTATTGTATATTTATTTTATATGTCTTATTTATTTTGTTTGTCTTTTCCTTCGGAGTAGTGGGGCTAAAGAGCGACAAAGCCTTTTTTAAATTTTTTAACACGTCAAACATCTCATTAATATGTAATTCTCCATTGAACACCGGGCCAAGCCGCGGCGGATAGCTAGTCCATTATAAAAGATAAGTTAACATTCTTACCAACATGGCTCGACAGTTTTCAGTGAGCGCTACAATAATGAGAAGCACGCCAGCTCCGATAAGCCCACTCAGCACTGTACCGGTCGCTACACTCATAACTGCTAACAAATTATTTTGCCTGCTTTATGCGGTGGCTTTTGTACGAATTCTTCTTAAATATTATATTCTGGTGTTTATATACAGCCAGATTTTTATAGAAATAAGTGAAAATTCATTTTTGAGGTTTAATAACAATTAATGTTTAAATAAATTATTGTGTTTTATGCAGTTAGCTGTTTGAGTAATAATTAATTTGATGCTTTATTATTTGTGTAATTATGATATAACAAAGCAATTCATAGTAAAGTTTTCCGTCGAAGAGATTTGGATAAATTTGAAATCCGAAATATACAATAATTTTGGTTTGTTATAAATTCAATTGCTATATTTGAGAATGACTAATTAAAAACAGTTGAGGCAAGAAACATAGCAAAGATGATGATGATTCCTCTTCAGCCCTTAATCAAATTATGCCTCGACTAAAAAGGCAAGTATTAAAATAAAACCTGTAAAACTTACACTGTGACGTGGCAGTGTGGTGCATCTCATCGTACGCCTTCCCATGGGTTAAGATCAGCGTTAACAAGATGGAACCTACTAGAACTTGGCAGAACGCAATCAGCAGCACCCCAGGGAACAGATTGCAGATCCCACAACAGCTCTCGAAGTGGCATCCCGGCTTGTGCACGGCGAAATGCGCGGGCACCACGGTGGAGCGGCTGGTGCTTCGCGCCCTTTTTTCGCTGGTTTTCGTATATTCTTCTATGCTTTTCGCCATTTTGACAGTTGTGACGTGGGCTATTTTTTTTTTTGTTTAAGCGGCCAGTTTGAATGAAAGAAGTTTCTAAATAATGAATTATTCTACCTCTCTGTTGTGATTGTGTCTTTTTTAAATTACATTTTCCACATTAATTTTAACTATTTACTGTTTTTATCATATATAATTACGAAAAGTTGTTGTGCTTAAATATTATGAAGATTTATAAGCATATTTTTCAATGAATTTATAATTTAGTCAAATGAAACTCTGTCTATATTATAGGCACTCTGTACAAGCTTCGAAGAGAAACACTTCTATCATTCAATCGTAATTTTTTTTAATTAAAATCATTCCATTTTTAAGTTTAGTCAGAAATATACGCATAAGTACATAATTGCTTGACGTAGGTATGTACCTTATATACTCATGTTCATTATACGGGATAGAGTATTAGCAAAAATGATTAATTTTATAACTAACCTTTTTGTGTGTATATAATTTGGTTGGTGTTTTATCTCAACATGCGTGTTTATATTTGTGAAGGCTATAATATTATATAATATTATAATAATGTGAAAGTAACTCTGTCTATATCGCCAAAACCATTGAACCTTTGGATGAAATTTTGTATAAATATAGCTTGAGACCTGAGACAGGACTTATCACGGAATCCATGGGAACGTTTCGATTACGCGGGCGTAGCTGCGGGCGGAAAACTAGTAACGTTTAAATTATCAATAATTATCAACTGAAGTGCACCATTTTAATAAATAAAATATTAATTTAATTAATATCGAAATGCGATTTATGGATTCTACCACAAAATTAACAACCCACAACACATACGATGATATTAATCGCTCGCAAAGTGGCTTACACGTGAAATGGACGCAGAATACCTGTTGTGTGTAAATACTGTTTTTGCTGGAAACGCCATGATCCGCAATTTGAAATACAAATAAGCCACACAGAGAGGGACTTAAATACCCAGAATTATATAATTTCTTATATTGAAACAATCTAAAACACTCATTATAAAACGCAAACCTAACATTACTGAAAGAGGATAGTAAGAACTTGTTTTGAGAACAAAAATCATATTATTCTACTTCAGAGGACTACGTGAGCTATAAGCAGGGATATATCTGTATAATGTATATGATATGCTTCAGGATAAATGGTAAGTTAATAGTGTATTAAAAACGAAATGCTCGATTCGAGAGAAAAACACAACAAAGAAAGGTATCTTTAAATCTCTCTATTTTTAAATCTTTAAAATAGTAATTTTTAGAGTTAAATTTACTCTCAACGAATCAAAATTGTACTGTGTGTAACATAGCTATTTAATAGTAACATAGTTATTTAAGAGTGATTTGTTTTTTTAGTACAATCAATAGATTTTTAATAAATCGCGTATTCCTATTTATGGGCATCATACGTAGGCATGTGTGCGTGCGGCCGTGTGTACCGTGAGAAGCGGTCGAGGCCGTTGATTTCATGAATGTGTGCGTGCGTCATTCTAGCTCATTCTCCTTGGTTGAGAAATTAGTACAGAATAATTCTAATAGTAACTACGCAATTGCTGTAAAATCTGTATGCGAAGAACGAAGTTTAAATGGATAATTATACTAATAAATGTTCCTGATAAATGGGAATCTAGGGGATAATAAAACGTTAGACTGACTAAGTACATTCTCTTCTTAATTAAATATAACATTGAGTGTCATATATATTTAAAGAATTATGAAACTCTCAGCGAAAAGCTATAAAATTGCGGCCGGTGAAACAAACTTTAAGATGTTTTTTAACTATATTCTCATCCACAGCTTAGCCATTTTGGACCACAGGATTCGCTAAGATGATTTTTTTTTAAATCTTTTAAATATTAGCTAAGTTTTTTTAATTGTTTATTTTAGCTAAGTTTGATGAATATGGGACAAAGATGGCGGCTGCCAATAAATTTAAAATGGCTGGTAACACAATGGTGTCGGGGATTTTTATTTAAATTAAATTTTATTGCTAAATATGTTATATAATCTGTTCCACAGCCGTCCCTGTTATTTAAACTCAACATACGCAATAGGACAACCCTTCAATTTCAATATCAACCTGTGTCCAACCGCTGATTGCGGATTACTTGAAACTTTATCCTCTCCAATATAAAGGGCTCTATCCAAAAGTACTATTACAGGTATAGCTTCAAATGCTATAAGGATACGAAATTTTTGAATGGAGCGGCATATTATGTTAGAAAATAACAATAATATCGCAAAAGCGTGGCGTTGCGCGTGATCAATAATTCTATCGAATACGAAGATTTTGAAAGATTTCGCTACGGTCGTAACTCCAAAATGTTCAACTCATAGAGGTGCGAATGTTGGGCCTCTGCAAATGTTCATGGACGGTTACCATCATCCGAACCACCAGTTTAGTGATCCATGATTACATAAAAAAGGAAAAAAAAGTGGTAAACCAAACGAAAAACTTATAAGACGAAGTTTCGTTAAATATTCTTTTGATATATAGTTAATAGTTTGATAATAATAGAGAGTACATTAAAACGCTATTTCAAACGTTTCTATATTTTAACAACAAGCGTGAAAGTCGCAGGACAAGATTGGCGTCCACACATACTTGAAATTTATTCATCTATTATTCCCCCTTTAACATCCATCAAACAAAATTGCATTCTCTGAGACACGCAAACCTAAATGTAACCTTTGATGGACAAATATAAGTATTAATTCGATTATAAATACGTGGCTTAATAATGTACTTCAGACAGACAGGGAAACCTCCTTTCGTATTTACAACATTAGTGGGGACACAAAATTGAATGTAGACGCTATTGAAGACTATAAGCTACGGCGGTGTTACGAATTTAGCGTCAAGAGTGGATCCAGCTTTGGCCCCAGCCATAGAGGGGGGGGGGGGGGGGGGGGGGGGCACGTAGTCGTTGTAATGTGGTAATATCACAAAATTAATAATTTAATAGATACCAGTAAAAAATATGTTTTCTATCAACCTATAGTAAAATAACGTAATAATTAAGTACAGTAGATGCCGTGGCATCACGTTTTGCATCATATATTTTAGGGTATTATTAAAACACGATTTGAACTCCGAATGTAGGCTTTATACATTCCATTTATTGCTAGAATTACAAACAAACGTGCTAAGTCAAACATACGTTGTATCGAGTGCAAATTCTATTTCAATCAGTCAGTTACAGTGATTGACTGTTTACGGATGAGAGGGCGGTTTCTATTCCAATAAAGTGAATGTAGCTTAAATAGAATGACTGTAATTAAAGTAAGAGCGATTTTCTAATAATTGTATATTCATATATAATATAGTGTTCGCCTGTAGTATAAGGCCTAGATACAGCTTTATAATGTTGAAAGAATTTTTGAAATCGGTCCAGTGGTTTTCCCGTAATTATGTTACAAGCATACAAAAATACAAAAGTTTCCTTTTTATATATTAGTCCAGATACAATATACCTGTTTATTTATTCGTATATGAATGTATGTATATTTTTAGGTGTATTTATGTATTAAAAATGATGTTTATTCGATAAGGGTAATTATGAAAATTCTAAATTTTAGCTTATAAAAACCGATTTTAATAAGAAGCACTGATACTCATAATGAAAATATGTATAAGACTAGCTGCGCCCTGCGGTTTCACCCGCGTAAGTCCGTATCCCGTAGGAATATCGGGATAAATAGTTGCCTATATGTTATTCCAGTTGTCCAGCTGTCTACGTACCAAATTTCATTGCAATCGGTTCAGTAGTTTTTGCGTGAAAGAGCAACAAACAGACACACATCCTTACAAACTTTCGCATTTATAATATTAGTAGGATTCTTTTTAAAACCTTTTATGTCTGTTTATTACCATTTTATTACAACAATCAACAGCTCATAAATTTTACATTATTCGAATCACGCTGTCGGCAGTTTAAAAGCATATTATATCTAACGCTTTATCGACGTATAACCTCTATCTATTTTCAATAATTAGCAAATGAGATGACATTGTATTTCGATTAACAGACTATTCGTACTGTGTATGTAAATTTTAATCACTATCAATATGATGTGGCCGGCGCTGGAGGTAGTGGGATTGCGCATAAGGCTTTCAGCCTATGAGATTGTCAGGGTTACCACTAATTAATAATTTTATGAAGCATTTTGCTCGCTATTTCATATAATTGTCGCACAAGAAGTTATTTCTTCGTTCTTCAAGATATATAGAAATAGAATGAAATGTGCACAGTGATAAATTACTAATATGAACTATTTCATAATTAATTTTTTATTAAAAATATTAGAAACAAATTTAAGTACAATGGGTAGTTAAAAATAGTGTTTCTAAGAATGTAGAGTTAGCAAAAAAGTAGTCAGTATATTTTTTTTTTTACTCTAATAAAATGCAGAAGATTTCGTTTGTTTGTTTGATTGTACTAGTCTCAGGAAGATCAGGAAGAAATTTTGTGTGGTATATTTATGGAGGAAGTCTATCTAAAGCCTACTATGTAACATTATATAAGGCGTCACTGAAATCGCATAGCTAGTTTTTCCATAACCACAGAAATCATGGAATTGGATTAATATCAATTAGACTTACAAACAAAATTGTTTAGTTTATATTTATAATTCTAGTATTCCTATATACAATTGAGAAGTGACAACCCTACCCAGTGACTAGCATCCGACAGAGTATGAAAGCCGATTGGCGGTACGGCGATTATGGTTTATTTATCATCTACATAATGTTTGCAGTATTATTAAACATAACACATTAAAATAATTAATATTTCTTATACAATATAACGAACCTAATGATCCTAAAATCTCAATTAATATTCCCGCACAAATAATTATCGAAGTGAACATTTAAATTGAACTTGTATTACAGAAACTCCTTCGACGAACATTATTTTGTGCACCATAAAACTCCATATCAACCAGCGGTCCGCCCTGGCGTCGCGCGTGATACTTATATAGCCAATTTGGTTTCGTTGAATACATATAACACTAAGACATTACATATGTACACATCGATAAAGTTCACCTTATCACATATACTATCCAAATATTAGAATATATCCAAAGTAATTTTTGTTTTCTTATTGTTCTTGAAAATGTATTAATTGTAAGCTAAAACCTTGTATTTGTGATTAAATGTATTTTCTTTCTTTCAAAATAAAGTAGTTTCTGACATTAGTGCGTTCAAACAAACAAGATCTTCAGTTTGTTATTATTAGTATACATATGACATACAGCTCCGAGCAAATAACAGAAATAAATCATTGTACCAGTGGGGTATGGGGTATGATCAGCCTACTATGTCCTACTAGACCGAGACATTTTCTTTATGCGTCCTCACCGGGATTCTTACCCAGGACCCCTCGGTTCTATGCTCACGCTTTAACCACTGTACCAAGGAGGCGGTCAGCCAATTGAACGAACACAGGTTTAATCTTAATATCGTTTTTATGTTGTGTAATTATCCTAGCTCTTTATTGACCCGTGAATCCTTAAAAAAAAATATATATATATATATATATATATATATATATATATATATATATATATATATATATATATATATATATATATATATATATATATATATATATATATATATATATATATATATATATATATATATATATATATATATATATATATATATATATATATATAATATATATAATATATATAAGGGTTGTTTTCTTATAGAAAAAGATATCAAAGATATATATTCATACCTTTGTTTATTATATCTTGGAGTCAGCCTTCCGTGAAATTGAAATGTTCTAGACTGAAAATATTCTAAAAACGAACAAGATAAAAAAGAAAGACGTTACATTTTATCCACATGGTAAATTCGGGAGAGTTCCCCAAATTCGGAATGAAGTAAGCTTCGGAAACAATATTTATAATTGCTTCGGGTAAGGTCGGTAATTTGGATGTGACGGGTGACTCAGAAACAACACAGTTATTGTTTATTCAATACATTACAGCATCCTAAGCCCTGAAATATGTTATGAGAATGTTAAATGGATTATGAAAATGTTTTTCGCCAAATGTCTGTTTGATGGTGCGCAGTTTTTTATTATTATTTACATTTAATGGTGGAGGATTTTATTTTCGTTTTAGGTTATAAGCTAGGTTGTAGTATATGTTATCTGTGGTTGTTATATTCTGTTGTCATTTCGTGTTTTAGGTTGATTGTTTGAATGCGTGATTGCTAATTATAAATACCTAAGAAGTATAGAATATTTATGATATCCCTTGAGATTTTAAAATGTACGAGCTAAATTTCTGCTACACAGTTTCGTTTTATCATTAAGTAACTTTAAATCTGAAAATTATATTGCCGACAAAACAAGTAAAATAATATATAATATATATATACTATATAAATCAGGATAGAAACTATCCTACATCTTTATGAAAATCCGTTCAGTAGTTTCAGCGTGATTGACGGACAAACATCCGAATAAACAAACATTCACATTTATAATATTAGTGTGAAGTGTGATATAAAATAAAATACATTTCTTATTTTCTTATACCGTTTTAAAAGTATTAGAACTTCTTATAATTTTCTTAGATGCCACATAGTCTGTCACGTTTTCAAAACGTTTAGAAATAAACAAATACTTTAAAAAAATTTTTTAAAAAATAATTTACCTTCACTTTAGGTAAAAGTACAGATGTCGGAGCTTCAAGTAACTTGTTATCGTTATAAAGAAAGGCGTGAGGAGCAGCTGAGACAACTACATGTCAACTCTTTCATTAATCCTCACTCTCTAATGACTCTTTACGTAACAATTCTTTTCAAGGTTACCTTGTGACACGTGCCTACTAAAAAATACTTCAGTTTATTTAATTTTTAGCTTTGTAGCATTTAATATAATATATGTTATTTAAATATTTTTACATATAAAGAAAATTTTGTGAGTCGGTTTCGTACCGCGGCAACGTCTGATTTCGGCCACTAGTGATCCACAGCAATCGGATTTCTTGTACTCTTTCGGTTTCATGTGTCTTAGGGACATTTACATTATCTAATGAGATGAATCGATCTTCTTAAATTTCAATGCTATAAAACTAAAAATTCAATTTAACAAAGGCCGCGTTCCATCAATACATAATTGTAATCATTGAAATGATGTTTTATATTAGTTGAGATGGTTGTTATTAGTTATTCAGTAGGTAACGTTTTCTAATAAAATTTGAAAAAATATCTGTACGATAGTTATGTATCATACAACTAGATTTTATACAAGGCAGTTAGGTATTTCAATTAATTTACGTGGAAATAGACGGAGATATGGTGTTTAATTTAAACGCTGTCCAGTTGAACTCATAACCACGTTTGCGGTAAAGTATTTGAAGCGTAAATCTCGTTATAAAACTGATAAACAACGTCATATTTTCATAAATATGCACGCACATAAACGTTATAATATACATCTTTATATATATAACATTCTCGTGTTACAATGTTAGTTACCTTACTCCTACGAAACGGGTGGATCTGGGTGGGTCTGAGAATCAGCCAACATCTATTTTTTATAACCCTAAATGATAAGAATAAGGCAGAATAGTATACATATAATAATAAATGAAGTAATAAATAGCGATTCGTCGTTCGAGTTGTGTCCTTCGCGTGAATTTGCATGGCTTACAAAATTTAATATCACTTACAAATTTATTTCCTTTCAAATCGCTTTAAGAATTTATCTTCTTAAAGATTCCATTCTAAAATAATTTACTCCAATCTATTTAGAGCTCGATTAAATTCCCACCTTGACAATAAATAGACAGATATTTCGCTATAATATTCTTGTAGTTTCGGCAAAAAAATTAACTGTGATAAATAAACAATTTAATAATAAACTAGTATAAACTAACAAATGAAATGCTTCAATCAAAGTTTGATGCAGGCAAAAAGTACCTGCTGACCGTGTACTGCCACGTTTCTGTTGTACATCCATCATTGTTGTTCTTTATTTAGTGTCATTAATCAAAAGGTAATTTGATTGCTTGTTACGGCTGTTGTATTGTGAGGCACATTATTTTTCATATTCTGAGGCTATTCCGTGTTTTGTTTATTTGTGAATGACCTTTGATCCGTGCGATTGTTCCACTGGTATGGAACTTTGAATTTGTTAGGGACAGACCGGTGTTTTTATCTGTGTTTTTCACTGAATAAGGCTTATTTAGTTGTCACATATACCATTTTTTTAGAAATATTTATACCATTTTTCTAGAAATCTTGATTTGAATAATATGTACATTTTTCTATACATTGATATTTTTTGCAGAGTCCTTTATTTTTTTTTGCTTTTTCTTTTAAGCTTTTGCTCGCGTCTTGGCATGCGTTAAATTCGGAGTGGTTTAATAGATGTTATTATACGCATAAACCTTCCTCCTAAATTACTATTTATTTAAAAAAAATCGTCAAAATCGGTTGCGTAATTTAAAAGATCTAAGCAAACATACATAAAGACGCGGGAAGCGACGTTGCTTCAAACTATGTAGTGATGAAGTATAATAAGTACTAAATAATGGTAGCTAAGCTATATTAAAATAACTAAAATTTCCAATATCTCAATAATCAGAGACATTTCTGAGAAGTCCGTATAATACGGGGCGTTTAAGCGTTGTTTAAGGTTTTCCCTTAACTGATGTAATAGAAAAAGGGTTACCTATATTCATAAGATACGGAGAAAATCGCGGACCTATTGTTACAATACTTCTACATGTATTTACCAAGTCTTGTATTTACCAAGAACGTAAGTGATATTAATCCATCTAGATGAGATATTTTTCCCGTTGCAACTTTCACAACTTTACTAATGCTCTTTTATTTATCAAAGTTAACAAGTTAGTTCGAGCTCGGTAACTTGAGGGAAATTAATGGGTGTTTTAATCGTCTTGAAGTTTTTATAATACTAGCCTTTGTATGGTAGTAAATACTATAAAATACTTTAGAATATATATTGTTTGTGACTCTTAAAATGCGCCGCTCGCGAGTTCGAATCATGATTTTTTAGTACACTCAAATTTGGTACACACAAAAAAAAAATTATTCATTCAGTATAGAAATAGGTAATTCCCGATGTCTTAACTCAAAAATGAAGATTAAAAACCCAAATTTATACTGTATTTTCTACAAAATTTATATATGTTTAGGCCTAATAAATTAAGTTATGAGTTAAATAGTAGAAATTGAAATTACATGACATGTTACATGTATATTTTGTTGGATGATTAATCATGTTTCAGCATACCGAGGCTTGACGGAGCTGTAGGTAATAAATGATCTCATGTGAACACATTGTTTCGTTGCAATAATATTATAGAGTTATTCCAGCTTTAACGGTTTTCTTCCTTTCTTTTCTTTTCACGCAAAATAGGCGCTTGAAGCCAACCTGTGTGTATAAAAAATATGGAATTTTCTTGGACACTATAGATAATACAAAACTTAAAATTAACTTAGCTGAAGAATGAGTAGAAACGATACTAGTGGCTTTATAGCTTACGGCATTTTTACCATTGAAAGCAAATTAGTATTTTTAATTGCCTCTCGATCTTTAATTTAACTCATAAGTAAGACGAAAGTCAAGTAATTTTTTTGTAAGTAAGTACAATCTACAATCTGTCATATGAATTATAAGCAGGTAGGTTGTATTATATGAACTTTGGGTGAAGCTAGAGCCAGTGCCTTAGTCCGCCTTAATTAGCACGTCAGCTCTCGTGAGTCTTCGTAAAGTTTTAGACTGTCAAATTTGTGCGTTAATGAGTTTGGGTGGGATGTCAAACGATCTCTGTATCTAGCTGAATAATGTTTTGCTTCATCTATGATTATAGGCATTTGGAGACATACTCGGGGACTTCTGAATTACGGGCGTACCATGCAGCAGCTGATTCTGAGAATATTATTCTGTGCTCTTTGTAGGTGTCAAGTAATATTTAAATAATGTTTTTGTATGTATTTATAGAAATCGGAAGACACATTTACATACATATATTAGCATAGATAACCTAATACTACATCGATTCATTATACGATTATTAAACCTTAATTTCTATTTGAGTTTTTTGATTAATTTGTTTGAATGAAACCAAGATAAGAGCCATGATCTCTGACTCTGTTATAAAAAATTATAAATTCACAACTGTATTTAAAATATCACCGCTTTTATAGTGCGCCAAAACAACTAATCAATTCTATCATTGAACAGCCTAGCGTTGAAACAATATACTTTATAATATAGCAGCCATTAAAGCGATGTGACGTGAGAAAATTAATAACGTCTCACGCATCAAAAGTGTGATCTTGGCAAAGCGTCTAAGAAACGGGGGAAGCCTACAAATTAGTGTGGGTATGTTCAGCCTTAAGTGAATGTTATGTGGGAGCTGTTAATGATGTTCTAACAGCCTGCGTGTGCACTTTCACGTAAACTCATTCAGAGCTTACCTTTCATAATTTTAACCGCTACCATTTTATGTCCATCGTTTAAAAACAATCATCTTAATTCAGTCCTTACAACATTGGTAGTGTATTAAAACTTGCAGTTTTAATTTTTTAATTAATTTTTAATACAAACAAGACGAAGGATATATATTTTTTCGGAATTGGTTATTCGTTTAAACTTTTTGGCTTTTATGAATTGTTTTTTAGGTTTCTAATTTCTCTGCGAAAGTAACAGGGAATGGTACTTCAAATTTATTTATTTCTGATTAACTTATTTGTGAGCTAAAATGATATTGCTTGTTAAAGTGTTAAATATTATTACACAAACCCTATGTTCATATAATCATGTTTTTACGATTATATTAAGAATGTTTTTTCATTATAAATGTTTTATATTTAAAAACTCAAATAGAGTTCGAGAAACGGTCGATAACAAGACAATATCTACTCCCGTTAGTAGGGGCCACATTACCGTAATAGTGTACCAAGTACAGGAGGTAAATTACTCCAATCTATTTATGAGGGAACTGGAACGACTCGCTTGCTTAGAGGACGATTTATGAAGGCCTTGCGGTTGTGTTGTATTGGCGTTTTGAGACAAACACAAGATTTAATAGGAAATACTTACTGGGTTATGTGAATGATTTATTTGGGTTCGATTTAAAAGTGTT
This sequence comes from Zerene cesonia, assembly GCF_012273895.1. NCBI lineage: Eukaryota > Metazoa > Arthropoda > Insecta > Lepidoptera > Pieridae > Zerene > Zerene cesonia. The sequence continues at coordinate 1,699,447 of NC_052103.1, forward strand.
TATGATGAGAAATTTTGAAAGAATAGAAAAAATTTGATCACGAGGCAGGATATTCTTTCAAAATTTCTCATTTATAAAGCATTTCAATGCTATAAAACTAAAAATTAAATAGTGTTTATGATATTTGTATTTTTTAATTAAAGCTAAATCACCATAAAATTGTTAGGGCTACAACAAATTTAAATGGGATCACTTGGAAGGTAGCAGCTTTGAAATAAAAAAGCAACATCAAAATCTGTCCACCCAGTCGAAAGTACTGAGGTAACAAAGCCAAAACAAAATACAATTGAAAGTCGATGGAAATTATTACTAACCGATTTATTTATTTTAATTTTTGTCATTTCAATTTGTTTTAAGAATGTATCAGACAAAAATAATGCTGCTTCAGCTTATTTAATGCTATATACAAAGTAAAAAGTGAAAAAAGATTTGTGAGTTGTAATTTGTGTTTTTTAGAAATTCATACTCTTTCAAGAAAATACCATGCTTATATGCATATAAATATAACAATCATTCAGATTTTACGTCAAATCATTCTTCAAGTAACATTGTAAGTTGATTATGCAGCATATGTTAATTATTTAGCACAATCAATAGATTTTTAGTAACTCGCGTACTCTTTGTGATGATACGACCTTTGTACCAGAAAGAGCTGAGACCGTCAATTCTTTGATTATATATATATATATATATATATATATATATATATATATATATATATATATATATATATATATATATATATATATATATATATATATATATATATATATGTGTGTGTGTGTGTGTGTGTGTGCGTGCGTAATTTTAACTTTTGTAGTCCCCACAAGTCAAATAAAGTTATTCTAAGTATAAGATACTTATGAGCGCATATTATTTCGCAAGTGTTACCTATCTTTAAGTCGTAATTAATGTCGCGCGTCCAAAACGGTGTAAAGTTTCATACAAATCATAAATCACGATGACAGGCCCACGTGAGAATGAATGTTATGTAATTGAAGTGACATTATATCTTCGAGAAACGTGTTTTGTTAGAACTATAGCATACTATATATCTGGGAGTACGAATGAATCAAGATAAAGGCTTTGAAGCGATTGTTGATTAATCGTTCACATCACGATCATTTTCATCATTTATGTATGTTGAAACATTTCAATGAAACTGTATTAAAAAAACATTTTTTCATGTAATAATAAATAAGAGCACAATAGATCTGGCGAGGAACCACCAGTGCCCATGAGCCCTCACATGAGTCCTTATGATGATGTTACCGGATTTATAAGAGGCAAAAATGCTGGATATTGGAGAAGTCCTTATTATTATTTATCCTGTGGAGCCTTTAAGTAAGTGAAGAAGATGAGATAGGCAGAACCGTTAGTTCACTTTGCCGATATTGATCAAAGAATCTCATTATCAATAATTTAATGTTGTACTGTCTAAAACTATCAAAGAGAACGCGTTATTATTAATGAATTAATAAATTAAATTTTTATTTTGCCTAAACTGAATTTATTCAATGTAAAACTAATAAATGAATTATACGTATATATAATTTAGGTACAGGAATTTGTAATTTAACAAGAAATTAATCATAAAACATTAATATAAAGTTTGATTAACCGCATTAGAGTTCATAAAAGCGATGGTATTGTAGCGTTTAAATCTCAAATTAGCACATAATTAACTGATAGATAATTTGATACCAATAAATATATAACTATTCAAGCATTTGTATTGCGAAAATATTTAGTAAATTATAAATCGAATAATGGATTAATTTTGTTAATAATTTACGAGTAGGAATATAATGAGCTAAGTAATAAACTGCTTTTAAACACGCTCTTATATTATGATGTTTTATGCCAATATTTTATCTAAAATATCACAACGGGGCGCTCTGTGAACCGATTATCTCATATAACGTAGCAAAATCGTAATTGTTTTGTAAAGGAAAATATTGGCGGGAAAAAACGAAAGATCTATTGAAATATGAATGTTTGAATTATTGTATATGGGACACAAGCATAAGAAGCACTTAGAATTCAGTATCATCTAATATTATAACGCTGAAGTGTTTGTTTGTTTTCTTAAAGGTGCTAATTTCAGGAACTACTGAATTGATTTGAAAAATTGTTTCACCGTTGGATATGTACGTGATCCCTGAGTGCTATAGGCTATATAATATGTACCACGGGCGAAGCCGCGGCGTATGAGACACGCGCCTAACGAAAATCAATGAAACAAAATCGAAAAACGAACGAAAGTCAATAAAAAAAGTGATTTTGTTAACTAAAAGTATTAGGGATGACAGTGTTAGACAGACAGTTTAATTTCTGATGCAGAATAATATTTTTTGATTATCTTTTGGATTTTCCATTTGTGGTTAATTGTGGAGAGCCTAACTCTTATTAATGTAATCGAAAGCTTAAGATATAGAATTAATTAATTATTTAGAAAGGTGCGGATAGGAATAAAGAAAAAAACCATCATAATAAAAATCATTTATTAAGATACTTTTCCCGAAAAAACCCCCGTGTACATAAATACGAATAAATACAGTAAAATATAACTCTTAAACAAACGGAATCTAATTAGTGAATATTTGTTTCGGTACTGGTCTTCGCTCGAAGAACTTAACTTATCACACTTAACCTATCAGATCCATACTTAACATAACTTAAATAAGTGCGTGCTTATCGAATACGGAATAAGTTAAATCGCGGCCGACGCGTGCACATCACACTTGAACGGACTTCTGTTTTTCCACCATGTTGGTGACGACGTTGGTGGAGGTTTTGGTGACGGCGTCTTTATTGACGACTTTGTTGATGATGTTGGCGCAATCCTTGTTCTCGAGTATGGTGTTGTGGTTCCCCTCCAGGTAGTGGACCGTGACGGGCGCCTCCGTGAGCTTGTCCAGCCCGTAGTTCTGCTCCAGCGTGAGGAACGGCGGGTTCTCCTTGGGCCGCAGGAGTATGACGGGCGACTTGATCTTCACGAACTCCTCCGGCTGGTAGTTGTTCACCATTTTGAGTCTGTAGTAGCAGGCGACGGCCATGTTGCCGATGAACTGCTTGGAGTAGTTGTGGTTCTGCACGGGGCAGATGTCCACGGTGTACTTGACACGCTCCTCGTAGGATTCTATCTCGTTGAGCTTCTCGATGAGGCTGGGGGTGATGTCGTTGTTGGGCGCCACCGTGTCGATGCAGTGGCAGAGCAGGTTGTTCTGCAGCTGGGTGTCCGTTTTGAAATTGAGGTTCATCGTCAGCACCGCGTACAGGAACTCGGGGGCGCCGTCGATGCAGAACACGGTGCCCTTGTGCCCTGCGATGGGAGCCATTGTGATTGTGATTACAATAAGTAGAATTGAGAACTATTTGTTGGAAGATTGTAAATTTTTGTAACATCCTACAAATCGAACTATTTCATACTGTAAATAGTAGCTGTACTTACATTATAGCAGTCAAATTTTCCAAAAAATTAAATAAAGTAGATACTGTTTTGATATGAAAGAAATGTTAATTACCTTCACTTTCGAGTCTGGCGGCCAGTTGCAAGGTGGGCATGGTGCCGAAGCTGTACCCCAGCAGGATGAACGGCGCGCCGGGGTTTATGCGAGACTTCATGTTCTGCAACCAAACCATTTCATACTTAAAACTAATATTAAAGTATAGTCAATAGAGTGTTATCTCTATCTAAAGCTGTAGAGCATAAATTTGTACGTAGAGCCTTGGTAGCGCCTTAAACTCGCAGTAACTGTAGAGTACGTCGTCGAGTGCGACATTGTCACATAACATTGACAGTGACTCATCATTCATCATCATCAGCCCATATATATATTCCCACTGCAGGGACACAGGCCTCCTATGAGGGTTCAGGCCATAATCCACCACGCTGGCCAAGTGCGGGTTGGGTGGGTGCGGCAGATGTCACATGTCGTCGAACTTTTGATTCTTGTACATGCCGGTTTCCTCACGATATTTTCCTTCACCGTTTTAAGCAGTGGTGATGTTATTCACATGTGCAGATAAATTGAAAAATAAATTTATTTCCTGCGCGCTTGCCCGGTCTCAAACTCCGACTTATCGATTTTAAAGTCCGAGGTTCTCACCACTGAGCCACCACTGCTTACAGTGACTAAGACTGTGTATCTATGTCAAGTTCGTACTGCCCGAGTAGAGCACGTGGTTACACTTGTGTAGCTGCGATTTCCTAGTGTGCATGTAGAGCATTCACCCATCATGTAGAGCACATCAACGGGCGATTCGATCATATTAGTAAGCCTGTATGTGTTTGGATAGAGTAAATGCACGTGGACGAACTAGCCGGTTACATGTATCTAGTTACGCGCTGATCCATGTGCATGTTAAGTACTCATTCGCCGTGTACACCGAAGAGCATGTAAAGCGTGTGGAGCGTGCATGTAGGGCGATAATGTAAAGCGTGTAGAGAGTGCGTGTTGAGCGTGAATGTAGAGCTTGTAGAGCTTGTAGAGTGTGTAGAGCGTGCATGTAGAGCGAGAATGTAGAGCGTGTAGAGAATGCGTGTTGAGCGTGAATGCTTGTAGAGCTTGTAGAGCGTGTGCACGACGTGCGGGGGTGGGAGCGCACTCACCGCGTAGAGCACGTCGACGAGCGCGCCGAGGTCGCGGCTGGGCGCGTCGCCGGCGAGCTGCAGCACGCACACGCGCACGCGCAGCCGCTTGCACAGCGGCTCGAGCGCGGACGCGCAGCCCTCCAGCCCGGGCACCATGAAGATCACGCGCTCCTCGTCGTTTATCGTTATCTCGTTCTGTGCCGACAGTCAGAAACGTGTAAAATACTTTGAAATTAATCGTGTCATCAATATCCATTTACAATACTTTATATACCTTCTATCATACATATCTCAATATTTTTATTATCACTTATATAAACTCGACCATACCTCAGTCCCATCGCTGACCATAGTGGGCATGTACACCAGCGGCTCATTGGCCACCTTCTCATCACCGAAGTTCCTGATGAACACCCGCAGCCCCACCCCGCCCTCCGCCGCCACCGGCACGGCTGATACTGACGTGGATGCTGCTGCTTCACGCTGTGCTGTTAGTTCTACCAGCCTGTTGGTTTGGATGGTAATCAATACTGATGTTATAAAGCTGAAGAGATTGTTTGTTGAGTTGAAGGCACTAATCTCTGGAACTACTGGTCCGATTTGAAAAATTGTTTCAGGGTTGGATAGCCCATTTATTTAACATTCGTAGAAGTTAGTTTTAAGGGTAGGGGATAAGGAAAGGATTGACGAATGGAAAGAAGGAATGACTGGGAGGGGTGATGATAGGAACTATGCCGAAAAACTCTGGAACTGTCAATACAATCCTATGACCACGCGGACAGAGCCACGTGCGGTAATCTACTATTATATATACATCACTGACCTGGCGAAGGTCAGGGTCCTGATATCCTGCGCTGTCAGGAAGATCTCGAACTCTCTCTCGAGTGTCTGCTTGATCTCGACCGCCATCATACTGTCCATGCCGAGCTCAGCCAGCGACACTTGCTGGGACACCGTCTTGAGATCCTTGATACCTTTGGGAGGGGAAATGTTTGTTTGTTTGTTATAATATCTGCTGGGAAATTGTTTGTAAAGTTTCAAAGGTTTTGCTAGTTATCGTTAAATTAATTTTGAAGAAGTTAAATCTTTGGAAGAAAGCACTATAGTTATGGATTTTTATTAGTTTCTATGGTGTAATAAATGGTTTTTAAATAAACATATTGAAATGAAAGAAAGAGATATTTATTGTTAAAAACAAACGAAAGAAAACATATAGGTGGTTTCAGTATCAATTTAATAACTTAATTGTTGTATCCTATTAGAAATTGTGATTAATCATAGAGTAAATTTGCAATACAAACTCTACAAAGCTGAAGTCAGTCAATATTATATTGTATTTTGGTAAATTTTTTTTCTTGAGAGTCCTTCAATCTAAGGCAACTCACCCATAATCTGAGCAACAGCATCCACAATGTTGCCACACCCGGAGCCACCGGCCTTCTTCTCGGCGACCACAATGGAGGACACGATCACAGCATCCTGCTTCAGGAACTTGTCGAGAGCGAGCAGACAAGACGAGATGCGCTGCTGGAGCGTGCCGCCGATCTCCAGTTGGACGTCTTCGTCCTGCATGTCGGCCACTAGACCCACCTGGTATTGGGTAAAGGTGATATTTAGTTAGATCCTGTATCATCATATAGGGGGTAGGGGTTATAATCACCTACTTTAATGACTAAGTTTGTTTATGGACAACCAGCTGCGCCCCGCGGAATATAGGGATAAAAGTTATCTATATGTTATTCCAGTTGTCCAGCTGGACAGATATAGATAGCTATGTACGAACCAAATTTCATTGCAATCTGTACAGTAGTTTTTGCGTGAAAGATCAACAAACACACACAAACACACACATCCTTACAAACTTTCGCATTTATAATATTAGTAGGATAAGGAGCTTCCAGACTAAGAAGTTTTTGGTATTTCATAGAAAACTCTAGGTTATTTGTCTTTTAACGACCGTATCAAGGTGGCATACATATGATATTTCAAAATCCTTTTTAGTGCATAGTTTAAAAATAAACTAATTGTTAAGTAGCTGTGTTGTGTGTGTGTGTGTGTGTGTGTGTATGTTGTACTGTTTTAATATGACGTCATTAATTTTGCTGTTTAATAGTAAATTGGTCCCATTTCAGAACTTGGTGTGGTCCTTCTCCCCAGGAACGACGGTGAGCTTTTTTATTAAGTCAACAAAGTCCAATACGTTCCGGAGACAAGTTATCTTACTTTTATCTTACTTAATCTCAAGATTGAGACGAACTACAAATACAGAGTTTGTCTCACAAATATTAAACACGAAAAACACCGAGCACTCTTAGCGACGCTTGAAACTCATAGCAAAGCAGGAGACGTGTTAGGTACAAAAGAATAAATATAGGTCACATGCCGGCGCAAAGGCTTTTATGCCTAATGAGTTTTGACATGCTGCGAATAGGTATAATTATTGCGTTTTTTAACGATAATTACTGGGGCTGTGTGTGCGTGAATTAAGTGTGCGTGTTTGCGCGTGTGTGTGTGTGTGTGTGTGTGTGTGTGTGTGTTGTTTGAATAACATATAAAATATTTAGGTTACGGTTTGTACAAATTAATTCAATTAGAGAAGGAATATTTTGCTTTTCGAAAGGAAAGCATAGTTTTTCAACTATTCATAGAGATTTATATTGGATTAGATTTTATAATTTAAAATCATTAAAAACGCCTCTTTGTGTTTCTACAAACACGTTAATATTACTCGAAAAAATATTTATAATTTTAATGAACAGTGAAATATACTATTATGCATTTATAGGCGTAAAATGTTTATTTGATTGTAATCATTCGAGATCTGTGAAAAGCTAAGAGGTTGGGCTGAGAGGTGTAGCGAACTGAATTTTTGATGATATTCAATTATAATTCTGTTTTACTCACAAATGTTCCAGTGCTTTAGCGAAAGCTTTTTTGTGTATTTTTTAAATCCTGGTATTAACGTCTTTTTAGTACATACATAAGAAATAACATATTTTTGAATGTACGTTAACGCAATATTAGTACTAATTTGTGTACCTAGGTAGGTACACAAATAGATATTTTCAGGTAGTGTCATGCAGTGTAGTGTTTTGTTGTTAAGTAGCAGTAAAGTGTAGTTATTTACTGCAATGCAATACAATGCAGCACGACGCAGTATACACTATAGCGAAGTACACTGCACTATATTACACTGCACTAGGGTACACTGCACTATATTACACTGCACTACAGTACACTGCACTACAGTACACTACACTATAGCACACTACATTCGGCACACTGCACAGCAGTGCAGCAGTGCAGTGCACGGCAGCAGGGTAGCGCAGCGCGGTACTCACGTCGCCGACGGCGCCCCACTGCACGGCGAGCGCGGGCAGGCCGAGCTGCTTGCGCCACTCGCAGATGCGCTCCATCACCGAGTTGGACATGCCGTAGTTGGTCTGGCCGGCGTTGCCGCGGCCGCACGACACCGACGAGAATATCACGAAGTCCCTGTATAAATAATACGTTGTACCGTTACCCGAAGCATAAAAAGAGTATGTAAAACCTAAAATCTACTAAACGTACAAATAAAATTACATGAAAATCGGTGAAGCTGTTGTCGAGGCCGAGGGGTATAGCAATATACAAATCTGTTAAAATAAACCTTCCACTTTTATTGCATCGATCGTTGGGGTTCAAAGACCAAATCGCCTTACAAACTTTACAAATAAAACGAAAGGAAAACCTATCTATATTAAGAGTACTTTTCCTTCAAGTGGCATAAGCAGAAAATGCTATATTATAAAACTCTTCGTATTTGTCACAGTTTAAATAAAGTAATTCTGTTATCATCCATCTTTTGGATATCTAACGATTTTCCAAATTGCTGCTGCAGAAACAGAATAAAAAAGATACACTTGGAACTTTTAAACCGAAGTTTTATTGATTTTATATAACTTGCATGTTTCGTACAAACAAGTTCAATTCGGCTTCGCGACGCGAAATGAAAAAGTTTATTCGATTGGAAAAAACTATATAAGTTAATAAATGTATGTTGATTCCATGACGGCTGTTTGTTTTTATACATTCGCTCGTCAAATGTTTACGCTATATACTATATATATATATAGTACAGAATATATGCAGGATTTGATTTGTATATATTGAGATATAATATATTAATATATTTATGTACTTATATTTGATGCGCTTTTTTGTATTTGACGATTCAATATAGTTACCTATTACAAATTGTTAAGTGGATAGATATGGACAGTATTATTAATGTGATAGTTGACTTGCCGGAGAGTGAGATGGATGTGTAGATCTAAGAGGGAGGCCTGTGTCCCAGCAGTGGGAACATGTATGGGCTGATGATGATGAGTAATGTGATACTCGTGTACATGTGAATCTGTTTTGTTACGTCTTTATTTCACAATTTGTCTGAAGATAGTTTGTCATAGCTTCTTTTTACCGCGACAAAAGAATTAATTCCCATGAAATTCTTTAGAAACGCTAGTATTATAATAAAAGGAAAAGTTCATTCATGAAAAATTTATGATGTGCTAAGATTTAGTTTTTTGTATAAAACTACAATCGCGTGTTTAGCTATGACATGTTTTGATTTTCTTTATGATAATTTGTAATTAATTGCGCTATTTATTTATAATATTACTAAAAATAAATGCTTTCAACTTTAATTTGTATGTAGCGTTTTTATATCAACTGTATCGCACCGGGGGCGCTAAATGAAAAATTCCAGGGCGAAGTTCAACGTGTTATGGGTCATTTTTCCTAAATTTCACATACGCATTATTTTTAAAATTTCACTAAAATATAAATGAAAAAAAAAAACGTTCGAAAATGTCGCAAGTTTATTGAGACTTAAGTTAGACATTGGTAAACTTTTTCTCAGTACATGTTAAAGTCAAAAATTGCTTTATTGAATTAGTACGTTGTTCACTTTAGTCTCACTTTATTCAGCATTGCAAAAACTAACTAAAAAACTAAACTAAAATAATCATCAAAATCGGCCCACCCAGTCCAATGTTCCGAGGTATCAAATCCAGAAAAAATCTGCCAAATTGCGAACTTATCCGTTTGTTAAATGAAAATAAAATTAAATACGAAAGAAATCACAAAAACATTTAATATTTCTTAACAACAACATCGTATATTATGAAATACAGTTTGACTGACATAAATAAAACTTTAATCCATCCCTATTTCAAGACAAACATTTCATAAAAATACACAAACACGCGATTAACCGTTAACGGAGGTCAAGCCGTAGCGAGTAAATCAGTTGTATATAAACATTTGTTAACAAGTGATTTATGTTCCGAGTTCAAGTTGAGAGGTTGCCGCGATTACAAAAACGCCAGTTTTACACGTCCGTTAACCGTTGGTTGTGGATTTATCGTTCAACTTTCGTATTGTTTTTGCTTATTGTTTCCTTGTTTGAGATCGGAATAAGTTCGCTAGAGGTTTGTGGCTGAATATATATCGTTATGTGAGAGACAAATTTAGGTAAATGACGAATTTTGGTAACTGAGAAATTGATATCTACTTATAGAGAAATTTTGAAAGAATAAAAATAATTTGATCACGAGGCGGGATTCGAACCCGCGTTTTTTGCCGAGCCGTAGCAATCCGAATACCGAATCCCGCCTCCTGATCAAATTATTACTATTCTTCAAAATTTCTTATTTATAAAGCATTGAAATAAATCTACTAATATTATTGAAACTGTATGTCTGTACCAAATTTCCCCAAAATCGGTTCAGTAGTAGACGCAGAGAAGAGAAAGAGAGAGTTGCTTTCGCATTTATAAAGAGACCAATACGCTATAATTGAGATGCTGAAAAAGCCACACTAACTCATCCAGGGACCAGAGTTCGTTAGTTTGCCAGAGAATTGGCTTCTCTATTTGTATTCCATTAAAATTTATGAAATGGAAACTTGCATAGAATATTCAAGCTCACTTCTTGTAGAGAAATTGCCTCAAGTTTTTATGACAACTACGCTCTTTAAAACAACTAGTGGGACGATCTGGCTTCACTCTTGTATATATAGCTTTTGGCACTCGGGCATTTGTGAAGGAATTTCAAAAAAATTCAGTAGTTCCTGAGATAATCTAGTTTAAACAAACAGACTATGTTAACTATACTCACTTCAATTTCGGGCACAATTTCTTCGAGTATTTGTCCAAGTGCATAGTGGCCAGCGCTTTGGGCGCGAACGACGTCCTGAACGTGTCCGGGGTTTGATTCTGGAAGATGGAGTCCTTCAAGATGACGGCCAGATTGAAGATGGCTTCCACTGGGCCCATGGCGTTCGCCATTTGGAGCATTTTCTCGCAACCTTCCTCTGTTGTGATGTCGTGGGTCGAGATCTGGACGTCCGCTCCGTAGCCCGCCCACGCCCTAAGGAGAATACACACTATATAGTATAAGTCATTACCCACCATCTGTGTGAAACCGATTTTAATGGGGTTTTATTAATAGATAGAGCGATTATTAGGAAGTACCACACCCTCAGATCACCTTGAAATAGTAGCATGCTACTGTGCTTCGTAAATCGTAGGTCAGTTTTATATTTCTCCCCCTTTCCAATCATTAGTCCTTTCCTTAACACTCCCAGAATCACTACCTCTATGTCCATGGGCAGTGGTGATCGCTTACCATCAGGCGAAGCACCAGCAGCAGACATAATAAACAACATTCCTTGCTGATTCCTGCACTACTGGCTACTCAGCCGGAAGCCAACTCACCTCAACCTGGACGCCTGGTAGCCGTTGGTGATGCCCCGCCTGGAGGTGAGCAGCACCTTCCTGGCGCCGCGCAGGATGAGCCAGTCGGCCAGCTCGAGCCCGAAGCCGCCGAGCCCGCCCACCACCACGTAGCACATGGCGTCCGTGCACATGTACCTGTCACATGGTCGATATATGGTCAACATTCTAGTTTTCTTCTATTTCTAGATTTTTATAGCATTGAAAAGCTTGATAAATAAGACATTTTTGATCACGAGGTGGGTTCAAAGAGACGCGGGTTCGAATCCCGGCTCGTAAACAATTTCTTCCCGTTCTTTAAAAATTTTTCCATCCAGCTTCAGTTCAAGTGAATCTTGGATTAGAACTTAAATTGAAATTAATGCTGAATCTAAAAATTAAGTTAATAGGGAAACATAAACTACTATCTAGATTAGATTTTGAGAAGAAATGTTAAATAATAAGATTGTTTTATTATTATTTAGATAGTTAGAGTTAGAGCAGATACTAAAAAAGTCAAAAATAGAGACTATTTTTAATTAAAGTTTTACAAATTTACATTAAGAATATATCCTGACTTTCAGGTTTACTAGTTTCTAGTACCATACGTGATCCATAAACTAATCAGACTTACTCATCTTTTGACAATTTTTCCTTTCCAGAATTACTCTTGTTTTGACTGCTAAAATATTGCACTTTTAAGAGATTTATCGCTGATCTTCTAACAAGATTTGAATTAAGCAAAAACTTTATATGAGACTATGAGATGTTATATGTTAATGAGATATAAATATATAATCATTGAATAACGTATAGTTTTAAATAGCAGAGATATTTACCTAGGCAGAGCATTAACAGGCATGGAAGTTGGTTTGACTGGACGGTTCGTGCGTTCTTCATCACGAATCTTCACAATTACCTGAAAGGGACAAAAAATATCGCTCTAATTCTCATGACAATTAAAGTGATGATGATAGTGATAAGAATGGGGATTTTATTAAGGTGGATGAAGTGAATGATTATGATGTAGAGACGTTACTGACGAAAACTGTTTTTTTTTCTTGATGATAATGTCTTATGATGATGATTAATTGATAATGATAATAGTGATAATTAATATGCAGATTTAGTAGAAGTCGTTATTTACGTTGGTGAATTCATGTCAATGAAGCAGTGAGCTCAGTGGTGAGGTGCTCGGAGTTAAAATCGATGAGTCGAAGATTCGAGACCAAGAGAGCGTGCAATAAAAAAAATGAAGCAGTGTAAGGAGTGGGAGTGACGATGATGTATAATCATGAATAAGATATTATGGACATAAAAACATTGATAATGAGGACAATACTGTGTGCTATGTTGATTGCAGTTATGACAATAATAAATAATTTATTGATGAGAACAATATCAATGATGATGACTTCAAAGAAGTCAATAATGATGATCACAACAATGATGATGTTAAAGACAATTGCTCACTTTTCCAATATGTTTTCCAGCAGCCATGTACCGGAAGGCGGTTTCCACCTCGTTCTTCTGGAAGACGCAGTACGTGAGCGGTCGGACGGCTCCGCTCTCGATGCCCATCAGCAGGAGATCTTGCAGCCTCTGCAGTTTAGTTTATATTTGGATAAGTATTCTATCTTCTAAAATGTTAATAATTATTAAAAACAAATGGGAAATTTAGTTTTATTTGGTAATGTTATAGAAATAGGACCATAAGTTAATAACTGTATGGCAGCTTCGTTACACAATATATAAATTTTTACTTAAAAAGTATAGTTGAAACGTCTTAAAGTAGACAATGCATGTTAAAAAAATTATAAAGAGATCACTCTTTAGTGATAAGGTCGCCTTCTGAGCTGGTTTAGTTGTAAGTCTTGTATTTTTAAGGCTTATTTGTATACCAGCACAATAAAGTGTTACATACATAAATAAAATATATGTACGAAAAATTTCATCAATAAACAAAAACATCATCAAGTGTCCAGCAAAATTGGAAGATGGCATATAACCTGCCAATTAAAATGCAAACAACCTTTCTAAACTCGAAGCTCTGGTCGAAGATGTAGTCCAACATAATGCCGTGGAAGGAGGTCTCCTTGAGGAAGAAGTACATGCCGATGGGCGTGTTATTGCTGATGTCGAACTTGCCGATCTCGAGGAAGCGGCCGCGGTAACCAAGGCAACGGACTGACGCCTGGACAAACAACAAACAACAAGTCGATATGTGTTGGTGTTAAGTGATTTGGGTGATTTGCCTTTATAGCATGTGCGCCTGCATTGGGAACATAATATATGGGCTAATGATGATCATGATGATGATAGAGTTATGTAGAAAAAGAAAAGGATCTGGAAAATAATTTTTAGAGATTATTCCTGTCTAGTTTTACATATTATAGTATTAAAATAGACAGGCATTTGAATTAAATATGATTATAAGATGTATTAATAAGTTCGGAAGATAAAAATATTAAGAAACGGAAGTTACAAGTGAATAAGCTTAAGTTAAAGGCTTGTTAAAGTTCTATATCGAATACGAGAAATATAACGAAAAAAAATAAATAAAAAATAACCTGCAGTTTATCATCTGAGAGCGAGTTGAGAACCATATCGACTCCCTTGCCGTTGGTCTCGCGGCGGATCATGTCCTCGAAGGAAGTGTCACGGGAGTTGCCGATGTGACTGTCTGTGGGGTGGTACAATAACATTTTAGTGAAAATGTTATGATTTTATAAAGAATTAATTACATAAAACGGTTGTACCTATACATTGCAAACTTGTATTTGTAAGGAGATAAATTTGAAGGAAACAGAATTACGTAAGCACTATTTTAAACAGTTGAAAATCTGTAGTACCTTCAAGTAACAGGAGTTACTTCGTGTATTTTGAGTCTTTTAGACACTTCCAATTTGGGAAATAACGATAACAATAATCATTTAATAAATAGATAAATAAAAATTAAAATTTCAGGTTGGCTAATAGAAAGAGATAGATCTTTGGTACCCTTATATTCTAGGAGATCAAGATATACGAACATATTTAACACAATTATTTTTTTTGGTTTCTTATAATATTCCAATGTTTTTAAATAAGTAATGTTCTAAGAGTTAGAAGAAAAACTGATCACGAGGCGGGATCATCTTTTTCCATTTTTTAATTTACTTAAATCTATCTTTTTTATACATAACACATTAAACATATCTGTCAGCGGATAATTAAGAAGCAGAAACGGCCATTACCCTTAAGCTGCGGGAAGAGCTTCTTGATGAAGGCTCTCTTCTCTGCGGTGCCGACGGTGGTGAACACCTCGCAGCCGTAGTGCAGCGCCACGTTGATGGCGGCCTGCCCCACGCCGCCCGACCCCGCGTGGATCAGGATGGACTCCCCGCGCTGCATTTGCCCCACCATCACCTGTTGCCCGCTTTTTTGTTATTTCCGCCATTTTGTTTAGTATAGACTGCACAGCTGTACAGCATCACTGTACAGCTAGATTTAATCTATTAGTAAGTAATTGAAATGATTGATTACTAGCTGCGCCCCGCAGTTTCACCCGCGTAAGTCCGTTTCTCGGAGGAATATCGGCATAAAAATTTGCCTATATGTTGTTCCAGTTGTCCATCTATCTACGTACCAAATTTCATTCAGTTGTTTTTGCGTGAAAGAGCAACAAACACACATCCTTACAAACTTTCGCATTTATAATATTAAGTAGGAAGTAAGATAGTAGGATAGTAGGAAGTAGGATAGTAGGATAGTAGGATAGGGAGTAGGATAGGATAGTATAGGATAGAATAGTAGGATAGTAGGATAGGGAATAGGATAGGATAGGATAGAATAGTAGGAAGGATAGGATAGGATGTCACATTTGCAAAGCGTTCGAATGGTATAAAACGGTAGAAGGGGAGTCACCATGGCGTAGTAGACGGTGCCGTAGGCGACGGGCACGGTGGCGGCCTCCTCGAAGGTCCACTCGTCGGGCACGCTCCAGCAGAGCGCGCGGTCGCCGCGCACCATGTTCGCCATGCCGCTGTTCTTCACCATCGCCATCACGCGGGACCCGCTGCAACCGAGCTGCTGCTTCACTCTCGGCTTTTGATACGTTCACACGCTCGGTGCGGCTTGGCAAGCCTACCAGCTCCGAGCTTTCGTAAGCGATTGGTTTACAGGCTTGCGAGGGCGTTACTTTAAAATTTGCTTCGTTTGATCGGAGTCCAGAAACAGACACTGGCTCGGGTCGGCCGCAAGCTCGCACAAGCCAAGCCAAACATAGATTTACACGCTTGTGTTTGTGGTCGTTTGTCGAGACTTGCCAAGCGTGTAAACGTACCAATAGGTATGATGGATTTATTTTTACACATAAATGCTAATGTGCGTTCGTTTGTCTTTTATTTTATTGTTTGTTTTAATACCACCACCGTCGCCATGATAAGTGCTCGGGTGCAATGGTCAAGTGATGTTTGATATTTGAATTTAGAACATGGAAAGATGGAAGGAGAATACTATAGTAGTAAGTCTTTAAAACATGGAAGAACGACATTTTAATTTGGTAAGACTTCTGTCCAAAAGAATAAATAAGAATTTTCGTAAATAGCGCTTCCTTACTAAAATTATCACACTTAGCGGATAAACTCCAAAAAAAGTTACTTAAAAAAGCTGAGAGCTTCGTCTGTGAGAGATGTATTTTATAAATGTTATTCTACGGATAGATACTTTATATTATTAGTCAAATCAAACGGAATTGTTTAATGTTCACTTACCACTAAAGAATCATTATTACCAAGTACGAGGATGAAATCAGATCTATTTTATATTATAATTTTCACGACTAACCAGCAAATTGAAACGAAATGTATAACTTACTTGGCCGTTCTACCAACAATTTCGAACCCTTGCACGCACTCCTGCGCAAGCCGACCGCGCGCCACTGCGTCGACTGTCACACGCCCCATGGCCGTCATCACGTCACGGAAGTTTAGCGCTGCGCAGTATACCTGCAATTTATTTTATTTAAATATAATGAAGATAATCTGTTGAATACGAGTATTTTTTGGACTATGAAAATATAAGACATATTTTATATAAAATATACCAACTGTGCAAATTTATTGCTATAAAATTAATAAATTTACAATCAAATAGAGCCCTGCTTATTAAACTTATGAATGACCCTGGAGATTTTTTACATCTATAACATTATTTATAATTTTTTGTGGTCCTTCCTATGTTTTATAGGACTCTATGATCTAAAAAAAACAAAATCTAAAACCTCTACATTCAGTATAACATTTAACCGACTTACATGAATGAGCACGTGCTCCGGGTTCTGGAATACTTCGTTCTCTCTGATTGGTCCTTCGAGCCATCTGAGCGACGACAGATCTCCAATAGTAACTGTATTCACGAAGGCGTGGTTGGCGCGGACTGTTTCCAAGTCACCTAGCAGCAAGTGCCTGTAGGTTCCCCATTGACCCTAGAAGTCGTATATTATAAATTTTTAGCATTTATGTTTGATGATGATGAATGACTTTGTAGTCAGTGAGTGTTACTGGATATTTTAATTAAATGTGAATTAAGAAAGATTATAAACATAGTTTAATACTATTAATTATTCATTTAAAGTTTGGCTGTAGCATTTACAATTTTTATCATGACCAAAATTTGTGCTCTTTTTTGATAATGATCAACTTTACAATAATCTAATCAACACGAGATTTGAAATTTCTTTTTTTTTTCTTTTTTTATACCCATACTCGAAAAAAGCTGAGCCGTTTTTGATAATTTTAATTGTGATGCATTCACAACAGTCCAAGAACGGTGTAATACTCACATCCTGATACACATTGATAGCCATATCCTTATCCAATTGCTCTTCATAGAACTCCAGATCAGGGTTGAAAGCTGGTGCTGATGGATCAGCGATCAGCAGCCCGTATACAATCTCACCACCTGGCTCCTTGCGCATACAGTTGACCAGACCCAGCAAACCGTTGAGCGGCTCATCTTGACTATAGATGACCAGCTTTTGTCCATGCTTGAGTTCCTCTTTGACTTTATCTATCCATGCGTAGCTCTGGTCGGCTGTGACGATTTTGATGAACTTCGCCGGCTTGGCACCGACTCGCTTTCTGAAGAGGACCAGGTATTCGACGCCCGTGTCTTGTATAGTGAGGATGTCGTATTTGTCGGAGTGCTCCTTGATGTCGGGGCGGGTCTTCTCGCGGGAGATGAGGAAACACTTGTCCCGGAGGGTGGATGCTGCTTGTTGTAGGATCTGGAGGGTTACGTGATTGTTTTACATAATAAGAATATATTTTTTACCATTTTGTAAATAAATACAACAAATTGTTAATTCAAATAAATTAGGTTGGAAGTGTAGATTTAGATTTATGAGGGAAACTTTATTTTTGTCTTGGGAATTTTTTTTTCATTTAATTTAGAATATGTTTCTTTGTCATAAATTTATTTAACCCATAAGCATTATCGAATCATATTATCATTTAAATAATTATAGAAAAAATAGCCGTAAATGGCTATAATGACCATATTTTTCTTATGTTTATATCCTTACTACCCTACTGAGCTCTTACCTCAGGCCTTCCAAACAGATTAGCACCAATGAACAGCACCGTGTTAGACTCTCCAGATATCTTCTTGTTCTCAACAGTGATATAGGACGGCATTTCCACAGCATCTTCAGAGATGACCAGCAGTTCCGGCTGCACCAACGGAAGGTCACCGAGCATGTCACCGACTTTCTCCAGAAGCGGTTCGTAGCCGTTGTTCTTGTATTCCTCATCGACCAGTTCGATACTCTTGACTTTGTATGTTTGTACGTTTTCGAGGATCAGTTGGATGTTCGCGCGGAGGATGTCTTCAATCTGTTAGATTGTTTTCATATTTATGAAATCTATAATCTAATATATATGCAAATTTTTTAGAATTATAATTAATTATTTCCTGATATGAAGATCTGATTTGTTAATTTTTTTTCAACAAACTTACCGCCATCTTTGTCTTTCCAAAGTTAGGGACGAACTCATTCTTCTCCAGTACCGGGATTCCGAGAGGAATCTTCTTAGAGATTGGTGTTGCGTGCAGACCACGGATCTCAACACCACCAGCCCTATTTTCATATTAATTTCAATACTTTAAAGTGCATTCAGAAAAATCTAGCGTAAGATAAAATTCGTTTCATTCCGGTTAGAGGAAGTAGATACTTATGATAAAAAATACCTTAATATTCTTTATTTCACATAAATTAAAGTTACCAATATCAAAAGGAAACTATACTACTTGACTTTGTCCAATGGACAAAAATAATTTTGAGCCCTAAAAAGCTACATAACACACTTCCACCCAGAACTGACCTGATAACATCCACATCCGGATACACCCTGACCTCAAAGGACTGCCTATTCGAGTCCGGGTTCATCTTGGACACAGCGTCATAATGCATAGTCGCATCTATAGACAACTTCTCGATCCTGGTGGGCACAAAGAGACCTCTGGTGTCGTTGCCCACAATGCGCAGTTGCAACATGCAGTCCATGAAGGTGACCCAGTTGTTGACCCACGCGAGCCGCCCGCGGGTGCCCTCTATGTTGCAGCCGATGACTCCTCGGAAGAGGCCACTGGTGGAAAAGTTCACAGTAATAATAAGAAAATAATAAATATTACTAAAATTGCTTAATTGTCATGTTAAAAATATATTATCATTTTATACTGAATATCATAATGCTACCTGATATATCATAATATTCTACTAATTTTATTAACGTGAAAGTTTGTTTGGATGGATATCCATTTGTTACACTTTGCGTGAAAGAGAAGAAACCACTGAACGGATTTTGATGATACTTGGCAGTGATATAGCTTAAATGTCAGAGAAACCAGAAACAGCGCAGAACATCAAGCACACATACGTGGTGTATGTGTGCTTGATACACTATTGTCCCTACCGTACAAAGTTAAGCAAAATGTTACAAAAACCTATCATCCAGACTCTCTCTCTCTCTGTCTCTCTCTCCCTCAGACTCACCTGTACTGGTAGCCCCTCAGCCGCAGCTCCTTGTAGAAGTCCTTGGTGAGCATGTGCTTGACGTTGGGCCCGCTGGCCTCGGGCGCCGGCTGCAGCTGGCGGTACTCCCGCCCCACGTTCTTCTTGGCGTAGATGCGCCCCGTCACTATGGACGCGCCGCTCTCTACGATCTGGTGGGGTTTTGTGGATTTAAAAAAAGAAAAAAAAAACATTTATTTATACAAGGTAAAAAAAAAAAATAATTTGTATAAAAGGGATTGAAAGAAAGAAAGAACTTTTATTCGATCTTAAAACACACATGCACATCCTATCTTATCCTATCCTATCCAACTAATATTATACATGCGAAAGTTTGTAAAGATAGAGATGTAGAGAAAACTACTGAACCGATTGCAATGTAATTTGGTACGTAGACAACTGGACAACTAAAAAAAACAGGAATAACATATAGGCCATTTTTATCCGATATTCCTACGGGATATGAACTTACGCGGGTTAAACCGCGGAGCGCAGCTTGTTATAAACAATGGGCGTGCAACTTGTACAGATATTAAAAAAAAACAAATTTTACATGACTCGAAAAGGTTTATGTGCGACTCAAAAAGGCTCATTGATTTAGCTGTATTGTCACGTACACTTCAAAGGCTATTTCTATCTGCTTTCTCATTTTTATCTCTATTGTGTCATAGAGAAAAGTTTATTTTTTGATATGCGTAAAGCAACAAAACACAAGCCTCCTCTTTAAATAACGTTTGTCAAAAATCCTATTTTTATTAAGAAACCTCAATAAATCAGACAAAAATTCCCAAAAAATTACCTCGAAATTGCCGCTGCCCTTCTGTATCATAATGACGAACTCCAAGTTGCCCTCTTTCGGAATATTAGTGGCCCTCTGGAATCGAACGTTCTCGAACACCACAGAGACCTCAGTGAACAGCTCTCCCATCATCATGCCGAGGGTCTCCCAGGCAAGCACTAGGTATCCCGTGGCGGGGTATAGGTTACGACCTGGGAATGTTTTTTGGTTTTAGAATCATTTTTAAAATAATTTTCCTGATTAAAAATTGGGTTTTAATTACACATTGTTATTTATGTGACCTTTAAATTGACTGGATAATCTGTTATACTACAAACAATTGTATGTCATGCAATGTTTATTTGAAAGATAGATTTGAGCTATATAACAATCGAAGTTTTTTATATTATCCTTAAAAGTAAGCATATAGTTAAATTCGTATCCATCACTTCTAAAAGTTCCTTTTTATTTGTTTAAATTATATTGAAATATAAAGCACATCAATTTCAATATTTGTGTTTATGAATTGTGTAAATTTACACAGATAGTTGAGTCTATTTCAAGATTCAATTCTCTGTTGTTTGTACTTATAATGAATTTTGTTTTATCTATATTTTTATACTAATAATATAGAGAAGAGATATATATAAGCATGTTTGTGATGTTTTCATACAAAGATTTCCAGACCGATTTCAAAAACTCTTTCACCTTTGGAAAACTGCACTTCACTGAGTGACATAGACTATAAGTACCATATCTTAATAAATATACGAGTTACTTGAGCTTACCGTCAACAACGTGTCCCACCATGTATTCACTATCTTCATCAGCAATGGACATTCTCACTGTTCTCTCACCAGACTTCATCTTTTCTTGTGCTTTATATGACGTCACATACCTTTCAAGTGATAAAACCTTTGTGAGTATGTTTTACTTATTTTCATTACTTTATAATAATGGCTTTGTGGCTATATGTTACATTAGTGTTGTTTTAACATTTTATATTTTATTGATACGCAATAAAGTTAATTTTTGAATCAATGTCCTAGAAACAAAGGAGGTTCTAAGAACCTCGACAGTCGACAGATTTTTTTTTGGGGTTTTGTAACTCCATAACCCTTTTTTATGTCATGAGCGGCAACTGAGCTGGAAATTCCCCTGATGGTAGGCGATCACCACCACCCATGAAGATTCGTAGAGGTAGTGCCTCTACGAATGTGCTACCCGCTTTTAGAGGAAAAAGGGTACCTAAGGTTAAGATTGATGACTGAAAAGAAGGAATGGTTTGGGTAGGGTGGGGAAAAGGAAACGGGCCTGAAGAAACTCCGTGGATTTGCAATAGATTGATATGATTCTTTTTTTATTTCGAAATAAAAACTACATCTTCAATGAAACATTTAGACCAACATTATATTATCTAAATGCTAGACAATTTCATAAAATATCACATGATTCTTTTTTTATCTTAGCAATATATTATTAAGAGCACTTTACCTAAATATAACGTTACATTGCAAAAATATATATTGTATGTTATTGTGTTAAAAAACAACCAATTACTTATTTCCACTGTTTATCTTTTCTTGTTAAAATAAAAGCTTTATTTTCAGCATCATTTTCACATCATACGTGATATTATTATGTTGTTTCTTATGTCAATATCGCTTTGAATTACATTGTGATTATTGTGTGTTGCTTTCGGACATTTTTATTGGTACCCACATTATTTCCTATGAATAAATCTGTGTAATCTTGATACAAAATGTATCCGAATTGAAAAATTCTCCATATCGAAAAATAGCGGTAAATGAAGTGTAAACATCACATGCATTGAAAACACGGCAGAGTCAAAGAACGCAGCGGATCACCAGCTATTTGTTTGCGGTCCCCTGATTGATGGGGCGCTATTAATAACAGTTGGACTCTTTATTGCATGGTAGCGTATGAGTTAGGTACCGTATTGTTGTGTATTTATATGATCCTAATAATATTATAAACCATAAATTCGTTAGTATGGATGAATGTATGTATGTTACTCTTTCACGCGAAAGCAGGTTATCGTGTCAATATGAAATTTGGTACAGATATAGATTGTCTGGCTACTGTTACCCGGGTACCACACGAGTGATGCCACGAGTTTCAGCTAGTTAATATATATGTTTAAAGATAATCTTATATTTATATCTATTGAAAAAGGTTGCTCAAACTTGGATAGGAGAAGTTTAAAATTACAAAATTATATAATCACTTTGTTCTCGAATATTCATAGAGCAAGCGGGCATGAGAATGAGTTAATTGGAACTTTTCAAATGATAAAGCACCGGTATTCCGATTTAAAAGTTCATTCAATTCTTATAGTCCTTTAAAAGAGTGTAGTATTAAGAAATTAATAAAGAAAGTTACAGTAATTTCCAATATCAATTCACATTCCATTTACATTAAAATATCCTATGATAAATAAACACCAGCAGCTCCTAAACTGCTAAACCAGTTTCGGCCAACGCGTAAAGAGTTTGCGGCGACCTACGGAGCGTCGCAATAAGTGATGAAAAATGAGTTGTGTCCCCGTTTCCCGTTTGACCCGATATTATGATTCGCCGGATTTTCTGTCACATTCAAAACATGTAAATGGTTTTGATACTTTTAATTTGTCATTTGTATATTGATAATATTTCGTGTGACATTCAGAACAAGTAAATAGTTGTGATACTTTTAATTTGTCATTAGTACATTAAGTCACATTTCGTGTCACATTCAGAACAAGTAAATAGTTGTGATACTTTTAATTTGTCATTAGTACATTAAGTCACATTTCGTGTCACATTCAGAACAAGTAAATAGTTTTCCAGTCCGTACTGGTTTATGTATGACCTTCAAGACATATAACATCTCAGTCTCCAGGTGACCACGCTCGCTGTTAAGTTAATACTCGCGTAAAATCAAACACAATAAAAGTAAATAGTTGTGATACTTTTAATTTGTCATTTGTAAAGCGCATATTTAGTCATTTGTAGGTATATGGTACGCTCAAAAACTGAAAGGGCTCATTGAGCAAATACTACAGTGGCCAGCGAGTGCCAGTAACGATGATATAATGTATTGGTTTATTTGTTCTTTATCAAAGGTTCGTTAGATTTTCTGTCACATTCTCAATATGTTAAATCAGATTAACATTTCAAATTTTATTGTAAAATTGGTTTAAAGAAAATTGACAAATTTTTAGTGGCTATAGAGAAATTTATAATGTGTG
Organism: Zerene cesonia; assembly: GCF_012273895.1. Classification (NCBI taxonomy): domain Eukaryota; kingdom Metazoa; phylum Arthropoda; class Insecta; order Lepidoptera; family Pieridae; genus Zerene; species Zerene cesonia. Next base: position 1,722,879 of record NC_052103.1, read on the forward strand.
GGAGTCGAGCACGGTTTGGTACGAATTGGGCCAGCTAGCACCGGGGAAGTACCACACACACCCCCACCGAAGACTGACGTGAAATAGTAGCATGCTACTGTGTTTCGTTAGGTGAGTGGGGGAACCGGAGGCCCGTTTCTCTTACCCCACCGTTCCCAGTCCATTCCCTATTTTCAGTCTTCAGTCCTTTTCATATACCTTGCCCATTAAAAGCAGGCAGTTCATCCGCAGAGGCACTGCCTCTGCTCTGTCCAAGGGTGCTGGTGACCGCCTACCATCAGGCGAACCACCAGCTCAATTACCAGCTATGACATAAAAATAAAAGCAAAAGTAATACAATAATAAAATGGCGGGTACTCACCAGTCCTCGCTGTGCTCCCACTCGACGAGGTGCGAGAGCATGGGCGTGCCGAGCGACACGGGGAACGCCACGGGCGGGTATATAGCCGCCAGCTTCGGGTTCAGACCGGCTTCGTATAGTCTGTGGAAATGGTTTGATTCATAATTATTTTTTACAAAACATCTGAAATGGTCCCATAAACATTTTGTTTAGTTTTCCGGCTTAGTAAAGTAAAAAGTTTCATTTTCATTTATGGGACAAGGTATAAGCTTTTACAATAAAATTCCTTATAAAATTAAATCATTTGGTAGTGCTAAATTCAAAAACTATATTAAAAAATGTATTAGTTCAGAGAGCCTTAATGAATATATCGAAGATGAAAATCGACGGAATGTTGTCGATTAAGAAGCACAGGTCAGTTCATTGGCATCATAGTTATGAACATTATATATTATGTATGACTAAATCGTAAAATTGATTTTATTAAAAAAATAAAAAAACAACCACAGAGTTTCTTGCTGGCTCTTCTCTGTAGAAACTGTCTTTTGAACCGGTGGCAAAAATAAAAACTATGTAATGACAATGCATAAGTGCTTCTATAAGAATTCTAATTGAATAAATAATTGTTTGAGTTATAGTTTGAGTTTTGACAACTTGTAATGTTTGTGTTTAGTGTAATGTTAGTGTACTGTTGGTATTTAGTGTGATATTAGTGCACTCTTTGTGCTTGGTGTAATGTTAGTGTATTGTTAATGTTTAGTGCAATGTTAGTGTAATGTTAGTGTATTGTTAGTGTAATGTTAGCGCAATGTTAGTGTAATGTTAATGTATTGTTAATGTTTAGTGCAATGTTAGTGCAATGTTAGTGTAATGTTAGTGTAATGTTAGCGTAATGTTAGTGTAATGCTAGTGTATTGTTAATGTTTAGTGCAATGTTAGTGTAATGTTAGCGCAATGTTAGTGTATTGTTAGTGTGATATTAGTGTAATATTAGTGTAATGTGAGTGTAATATTAGTGTAATGTGAGTGCACGGTTGGTGTTCAGTGTAATGTGAGTGTAGTGCTGGGGGGGG